>NW_027069838.1:162761-175769 GCF_002906115.3 Quercus suber
TCTCCTCTCTCATTAAATAATCATTTTCTATTTTCTTTCTCTCTCTCCGGCTTCTGTTCTTTCTTTTCTCTTCCTCAATTTTTTTTTTCTCTCTGGCTCGCCGTCCACTCATCTCCCTCATCCCTCAGCTCGCCGGCCAGCTTTCTCATCGCCGATTTGTTCCACCGGCCCACCCCAAGCCCCATCGCCGAGTCGACCTGGTCCCCAAGCTCCATCGCCGATCTCCTGGCATCAACGAAGGACCGTATCGGGCACCTTCTTCGCCGCCCGATACGCCCATGCCGAGATATAGCAAGCCTTGCGACGAGGCCTGTTCGATATGGCGCTCGGTGTTTAGGTACCATTCGTTGCCGCCGTCGATGATGGAGTCGCCGGGCTCCATGAAAGAGGAGAGGGCGGCGATGGGTTTCTTTTTTTTCTTCTGCTGTGGACTGCTGCTGCTGGTGGTGGGTTTTTTTTTTGTTTTCTTTTTCTTTTTTTATGCTGTGGACTGGTGGTGGTGGATGATTGTGCTGTGCTGTGCTGGTGATCGGAGTGCTAGCTCGTGGTGGGTTTTTTTTTTTTTTTTTTTTTTTTTTTTTTTTCTTGCTGTGGACTGGTGGTGGCGGTGGTGGCTGTGGCTGTGGCTGTGGCTGATGGTAGAGTGGGTTGTGGTGGTGCTGTTGATTTTTTTTGGGAGTGTGATATATTATTTTATTGGAGTAGTTATATTATTTTATTGTAATATTTATATTATTTTATTGTGTTAAAAGTTAAAATAGATTCACTGCTGCAGCACGTATGTAGGTATAATAGATAAAGTGATTTTTGGTGTAGCTAAATAGCTAAAATTTTGCCTTCACTGCTGTGAATGCTTTTACACACTTTCAATAGAAAATTTCTCACCTTTGCCGGGGGGTGGGGGGACTACAATTACAGATTCCTCCTTAATCTGAAATTTATGTGAGAAGATACTTATAAGAGCTGGTTAAGAAAGTAAACTACTAATGAAACATAGAACATTACTAGGAAACATAAACTAGAACAGAAGATTATATAAACATGGCTTTCACATTAGATGTAAGGGAAGGATTTTCGCCCCAGGAGGGGTGGCCCAGTTGGGAGAGATCCCACATGCAAGCACAAGGTCTCTTGTTCGAGTCGTGGCGGGTACCATGTGGGAGGAGGGTTCCTAGCTTGCAATGTGCCTCTCCTGCTGACTCTCTTGGGGTGCTAGGGTGAGGTCTGTGGCATCTCGGTCACAGTAGTTATGGCTCAATCCAACATTCTCTAACGGGAGGGTGTCCCTATTAGGTCACGCCTGGGGGGTTAGTCACAAATGGTCGCCCCCGCCCTCCCTTTCGTTCATCAAAAAAAAAAAAAATTAGGGAAGGATTTTCAAGGGATGCTAAGTTTTGTCTTTCCATAGTTACAAAGTGGCTATTTGTAGGCCATGGAATTCAAACCAACTTAGCTATAATTTACAATCAGTTTTGTCTGATTATGCATGAGATGGTAGGGGCCTTGCTTGTGGTTTACAAGTGGTTGAAGAGGTAGGGGGTTTTTGGGACCTTTTTTTTTTTTTTTTTAAAGCGTTGAACATACTTAGTCTCATCTGTCTTTTACTTGGAACCAGTCTTCATCAAAGTCAGCATATGAGTTATAATTATCATCATATAGGTCGGGGGGCCCTATTTGAAGTGGATTGGGCATTTTCCAAGGGTTGTCTTCATCTAGCCACTATTGTTTGTAAGCTTTTGGAATATCAGTCCTGTTACGGATAAAGTTCCCATATTAAGGGATTCTGTCATTCTAAGAGCATTCTGGCAACATGCTCATGTGGTGTCCATGTGTAAATGGGGGGAGTCATCTGGGTTAGTGAGCCAATGAATTTCTAGTGGGTGAGAGATACCTTTTACTCGGATGTCCTTTTTTGAATTGAGCTTAGCAATCATGGATCCTATAGTAATTTTGTGACAAAATCTTGGATGTTCTGTGATAGGATACTTTTTCCAATCTCCATTATGAGCATCATTTTTCAGAATTTCAAACCAAAATTTTTGAAAATATCTATCTTGAATAAGTTCCTGAAGGGACATAGGGCCAAATCAACTTGTCCTCCACGGTGGTTGGCAAAGAAAGATGGTTTTAATCAATTCAGCTTCTTGAGGGGCAAATAAACCATGAATTAATAATGTATCCTAGCTTCTAGTCATTCGATTTATAAGGGTACTCACCTTCATATCCTCAAAACCGACTACCATTGAAGATTGAATATGAGGATAATCAAGAGGTGGAAGCCAAGAGTCTAACCAAACACTGATAGAATCTCCACATCATACACTCCACCTAGTACCCCTTTTAAGCTCATCCCTTCCTCACAAGATGCTTTGCCAAGCATAGGATCCAGAGATAGATTCAAAGGCCTCCATAAAAGAGCAATTGGGAAAGAACCTTGATTTAAAAAACCCAATAGAAGAGGGAATTTTTGTTGTGTAGAAGTCGCCAAGCTTGCTTTGCTAGTATAACATCATTAAAGAGAGCTAAGCCCATATCTCCTTCAGACTTGGGTTGATAGAGAGTTTCCCAAGTTCATTGCATAGACCTAAAGGAAGTTTGAAACAACACATCGTATATGTAGGAATAGCTTGAATTCGACTTTAATCAAGATTTCCCTCACAGCTTGAGACAAAAGTTTTTCCTTCCAACCTTGAAGCTTCCTCCACACCTTCTCTTTAATGAAATTAAAGCTAGCTTTTTTCCTCCGTCCTACCAAAGAGGGCAAGCTCAAATATTTTTCGTATTGTTTGATTTCCGGGACACCCAAAGCTTGCTTGATGCAGATAATAAAATTTAGAAGGTGATGCAGTGAATGTAATCAAATTTCCAACAAGATAATATACTTTCTTTGATTAGTGCATACAATCTTGTGGTTGGGCCTCTTGTGTGACACAAGTTGTGTCCTCTTTTTTCTTTTTCTTTTTTTAAATATAATCATTATTTAGCAATATTAAAAATATAAGACCGTGTTAATCTCTTTTTAGAATGATATCAAGTACTCTCTCATCTGCAGTGACCAAGGACCCCAACCATACCATACCACTTATGGCGTGTATTTCCATGTGTTCCAGTATGCCAAGCCTGTGGTCGTATTGTGATTAGAGGTGACTGTCACACTCGCCTGTTTCACCACCACCAGAACTTGTGGTTTAAAGAACTTCAGTTAGATTTCAGTTTTTGCTTTTCACAGCCAATCCGTTATTAAGTAGAAGATGCATCTGGGCATATTATGGTTACTCTTCCAAGCCATTAAAGTTCATTGATATCCAGAGAGAGAGAAAGAGAGAGCATCTAACTCAGCCTTGTTCAATTCTCAAGGTAGAAATATTTTTCGGCGAGAGAGAATCAATGATTTCACTGCAATAAGAAATACAATCAAGAAGTATTTTCTTGCATCTGAGCCTCCACTGGATAGCCAAATTCCATCTGTCCATAGACCTTCTTGTTTTCCTGCACAAAAGTAAGTTACTAGCAGTTTCTACATTTTGCAAATTATTGGCTTTTATGAATGCCTGTATCTCGTCTCTAGAAGTGGATAACTCCTTTCCAAGCTCCAAAAGAGTATCTAGATCTTGGATCTCATTGATAGCACTTAGTAGCAAACTGTCTTCTTCAATTGATGTTGGCAAATCCTTCAAAATGGTATTGCATTTCTTTACTGTCCACTTCATGACAAGTATCTCATTGTCTACTGAGAGTTGAGAGCCTGAATAAGCAAGGTGTCCTAGAGATCTCCGCTTATTTGGTGGGGTTGCCCATAATCGCAAAGCAGACAACAAGGAGAAAGATGGCTTTCCATTTTGATGAATATATAGGGACTCCTTTGGCCATGAACTGGAAGAATAAATTTCAGGTTCCAAGGGAATAAACACTTTGTCATTTGGATTTTCATTTAGAATAAATCCATAATGTTCAAGCAACTCTAAATTTGTGTATGTCCCATAGCATAAAAGAACCTGGAGAGAATAAAGTACCATCTCAGTTCCATATCTCCTCATGCACCAAATAAAGGTAAAATATGTAAGTCAATTGTAAACCTCCCTAGGCTTAAGGAATCACTGCTTTTATAAGGTCACCTCGTTTTTAGAAATTCATTCGGTAACATGTCCAAGTAAAAGCCCAATTACCTGTGTTGGTTTTTGGTCACAATTTTAAACTAAGAAATTAATTGTAAACAAAAAACAATATTTACTAAATTAATTGTAAGATCTGTATATAAAACCTATGCTCTGGAAAAAATCAAGTTTTTATCATTTCTCATTCGTTAAAGAGATGAATGGACTCTTATTTTTGCAGCAATTCATGGACTGCCATTTGTTAAGTTATATTTCGTACAAGGGCTTCTTCATTTTGATCTTGCTGCCATAGAACTTTGTTTAGTCACAGACGATAAGAGTATTTCTCAAAATAGATCAGAAACAGTTCGAGGGAGCAGAAATGATCCATCTCAAATCTAGAGCATTTTGGATTGGGAGCTATGGAATTGGTTCTGCTAGAGCTAACGTTGTTTTAGCTGTGGAATTGCAGATTAGGAGCAAAGTGTTACACTCTATGATTGGCCAAAGCGAAAGAGTGCAGCCCATCTGAACAAAAGGGGAAAGGATGTTGGAACTGGGGCCGTAGTGTGGTTAGGATTGAATACAACCAACTCTTTGAGTTTACCATTACCTTGATGGGACAAAACACGGACCAGCCATCCAATAATAACTGCTTTGCTCTATCAAGGCTTGAATATTTAACCTACATTTCTACGTTTTGAAGCAATTTTGGGGCTGAACATCAACTTGCATAAGAGTAAATTGGTCCCAATAGGGGTTGTGGATGTTACTGTTGTAAGGTGGGATCTTTACTCCTGACCTCTTTGCATATGCTTTCATACTGTGGCATTGACTACGATTTTAAAGAGGATGGAGAAACTGTTGACTGGTTCAAAAAAGATATATCTGTTGAAGGGCCGTCATCTTACTTTAATTAATAGTCTATCTAGCCTTCCAACCTATTTTCTTTCCTTGTCTACTATACCTACACATAGCAAATGGAATGAAGATGATCCAAAGGAATATTTTGTTAAATTCCATTTGGTAGATTTAAACATGGTGTGTTTCCCTATAAAATTAGGTGGTTTGGGAGTGATAAAGTTGACTTCCTTGAACCAAGCTTTGAAATTTGGTTTGTTTGATTTAATAGGTTTGTTTGAAATTTTCTGCCAATATTCCTTTCGCTGTTGAGGGTGGTAAAAGAATCCATTTTTGATATGATGTGTGGAGGACGTGCCTTAAAAGATTTATACCCTAACTAACTTACATCTGATTGTAGAAACTGAAGATGCATCTGTATTTGTTCTACCGAATTCAAGAGGGGAGAATGACCACGTTATTGGAATCTAAGCCTCAGACAGGCTTTTCATGATTGGGAACTGGAGGTAGTAGGTTGCCTAAAGGATTTGTTGAATTCTAGTGTAGGCATTTTTTTTTTTTTTTTTTTACCAAACCAAAAAAAATAAAATAAAAAAAGAGCTTATGCAAAAATTTAGTTATACTTTAGCATTAAAAACTTTTTTTTTACCTACTAATTTTTCGAAACAACTCAAATTATATTATTTATTTTACATTATATATTGATAAAATATCATTTTTTTCTTGATTTTTTTATTTATTTATATTTCTTTACACACAACAATCACCATTTACTTTCTCTTTTTATCATCAGAATACATAAAGAAAAAAGTAAATGAAAAATAAATAATATTAGTGTAAAAATACACTGTTACTATAATAACTATGTATTTTTACATAATTTTGCATGTCATGATATGGATGAGTTTTGGATTTAATTCAGTTAATTAGCTCAAATGTGATACATTTTCTATCATACAAAAACTGATGTGAATACTCTTATACCTTTATATGTGTGTGTGTTTTAATGCTGGATGTAAGAACTGTAAATAAAATGTAAATTGTACATTCTAAGTTTAACTGGAATTTATTTCAATCTTCTAATTTTGCTTTCTTTCAATTGAGTTCTATAAGTTTTAAATTTATTCAATTCAAGCTTTTTGTCCAATTATGTTAAAAAAATTCATTAAGTATGCAATTAACTAATGAAAAAAAAATTCTCTCATAAAAAAAACTATATTATATTTTTATTAATTTTACAAAAAAATTTCTTGTGAAAATAATTTGTTTAATCGTAATTTTTTAACAAAATTGAGCAATACCTTAATTGAATAAATTTGAAATTTAGAGAACTCAATAGAATAAAAATAAAGTTAAATGACTGAAATTAAATTCAGCCAAACTTAGAGGGTGCAATTGCATTTCAGCCTAAAAAAAAGAGTAATTCTTAGGTACTTTCAAAACATGGTAAATAATGCTCCCTCCTCTCACTATACTTCGAGAGTACTTAAAAATTTTCCCTAAAAAATAAGTTAAGCCTAAGGTTATTTATGGGCTTGAAAAATAATTTTATATCTTACTGAGCCTTTAATTAATTGAGAGTTTGAACCACTCATTCAAATTACACGAGCTTGATAATGTACTTGGGTAGGATCTTGTGCTTGGACTTAGCTTGACTATAAACTAAGCTAAGTCAAGCTTAAGGTTTTGAACTTTTTGAAAAGGTTGAGTTCAAACATTGTTCACAGGCTTCGTTTGGGCTCAAATCAAACTTGAACATTTTATTTTTTTTATCAAGTCAACTCAAACATTCATTACTCAACAAAAGTCAGCTCATTTATAGCCCGAGCAAAATCTACCATCTGAAAGTGAATGCCAAAATGTTCAAAAATTTTAAAAATATTTGGGTTAAATCATAAAATTTTAATAAAAAATGATCATTCAAAAAATATATATTAAAATATATATAACTAAATTAATACATTAAAAATAAAATTAGTATCTTTTCATTATTAAAAAGAGGACAAAATTGGCCAATGCCTTTTTCGCCCAAATTATATAGCCTTCTGCCTCCTTTCCTAAACTAATTAGGGAAATGCTTCTTTTTTAAAACTTGATTTGCTCAAAATTGAGTTATACCCTATAATAACATTTTTAAGGGGTATATAGTGATGTTTAAAGGACCTATAATGGCGTTTTGTAACTCGACCTCCATGAACTCGAGTTATAAGTAAAAAAAGTAATTAAAAAAAAAAAAAAAACCCTATAACTCAAGTTCATAGAGGTCGAGTTCAAAAAACGCCACTATAGGGCTGTAGATTTTTTTTTTTTAACTTGATTTTGAGCAAATCGAGTTACAAAAAGAGAGACATTTCCTTAATTAGTTTGGGAGGAGAGACAAAAGGCTATATAATTTGGGCGAAAAAGGCATAGGCCAATTTTGTCCCTAAAAAAATCTAAACAAAAAAAGAAAACATGAAGTAAATGTTTCATACTGCATCTCAAGTCAATCATTTACGGGCTATCACTATGGAACTCAACGTTGTTCTAAATTGAAAAAATCATCTATGATCGACTATATACAAAATTTCAGAGTAATTTAATATACAAAATCAAATAATCCATTACAAAATCATTATGCTAATAATGGTAAAGTCCCATTTATAATAGTAATTGTTATGATCTATGATTTGCATATCAAAGTCATCAAATTTATTTACCAAATAAATATCATTTGTTCCTTCTTCTTTTTTGTTGGTAATAATATATCTTTCAATTTTTTTTAATCTCAGTTTAATAAAAAATAAAAATCACTTGTTGCCCCAAAATTTGGAGATTTTTTTCCAGTAAAAAATGTGATATACCATGCATTCTGTGCATGTATCTCCCTCTCACATAGGGATAGACCCCTCGTGAGAAAGGGATATATATATATATATATACCAGATACATTGTATATAAGTGGCCTAAGCCTAGAGCTGACTCAGCAAAAAGACCAGAAGTTAACAACTCATGATTGTCCCATTGCCCGTACACCAAATACACTACTGAAAAATCACACTCTTCCCTTCCTCGCATCACTCCACTCAAAAAACATTTCAATAAAAAGAAAGACGCTAATATTGGGAGGACCTAATCCAATATTCCTTTAAGCTAGTGATCAACAAATGGACTTGGCCAATGCACCCTTGTGCACAGTTGGCCAGACTTTCTCCCCTCCATCATTAATAAAGTTCGTGTCTATAATCTGGAAACTTGATGGTTGATCATATCATCATTTGCAGTTTCTTTACCATTGGATTTATAATTTTACTGGTACCCTATCACATGACACTCGTGACTATATTAACCGTTGGATCTGTATTATCTTGTTTTTCTTGGGTTTTAGGCCTTCTATTTCTTGTGGGCCAAAAAGTGCAATGGGAGACATTAGTCTTCATTGGGTCGGCCTCAAATGGTTAAAATGTGTCCGCATACCAAAAAGACCCAACAGGGTTTTAGTGGTGTCTAATGTCCATGATGTTCTTGATGGAGTTCTTAGACTTTATAATTATAAGTACAATATGTTTCTTTTAAAAAAAGTATAATTACAATATTGAACAATAATACCTATACATCAATAGTAATCTGTCACATAAGTAATAATAACAACAACAATATAATAATTTGTCACACGTCCTTTTTTTTTTTTTAGATAAATTATATGTAAACTTTATATTTTAAATCTTAAACACTTGGAACAAATGTCAAGTGGTTAAAATGTTTTATTTAAACCTTATAGTTTCATATAGTTTACATCTATATTAGATTGTGTGACAATTAATTAGCATATAATTACATATTTATTTTGTTATTAATACTGAATATTTTTTTTAAGGTTAATTTAACTTTCAGCCTCTTATCTTTTAATCTTGTTGTCTATATACTAAAATCCTAACTCTATCACTAACCCAAAGAAGTAATTTGGTGGTAGAAAACTCTTGTAACTCATCACACTTGTGAGTTTGCATTATAGCAAACTCTACCATTGCGCAAATAGTCTCACGCCATGCATGACAGGATTTAAGTGGGCTAGGAGAGTGACCACACTTGCTAGTCCTTTTTTTTCAATTATAAATTAAAAAAAATGCTAAAATTCAAATTACACCATCTTAGTTTGATTGAAATTTATTTCAATTATCTAGTTTTACTTTTATTGAGTTTTCTAAATTTCAAATTTATTTAATTCAGACCTTCCATCCAATTTTTATGTGAGAATTTTTTTTTCAAAAAATATTTTTCTCTAGTATACTGCATGCTTAATTTTATTTTATTTTAATGAAATTGAAAAAAAAAATTCCTAAATTGAATAAATCTAAAACTTAAACAACTCAATATAGATGGTTCTATTTACATTTGGGCCTTAAAAAAGCATCGGGCCAGACATGACCATAGTTGGCGAAAGGCCGAAGCCGGCCTCTAAAGCCCACTGATCTGACTTGGAAATTTGAGTCCTGAAAGAGCAAAGAGCAAAAGAGAGAGAGAGAGAAAAATGGAGGAGCAAGAGAAGGAAGGAGTCATTATGGTGGAGCTGGAGAGGTTTCTGACGTGGGCAGCAGACCTTGGAATTTCAGACTCCACCGATGATGATTTTGATACCCACACTGACACTCGTTCTTCTCGTGGCTGTTTGGGCCATTCTCTGTCCCTCTCTTATTTTCCTCAAGCAGGAGGTCGAGGTTTGGGTGCTTCGCGTGATCTTACAAAAGGAGACCTCATTCTCAGAGTTCCCAAATCTGCTTTCATGACCAAAGATACCCTTTTCAACAAACTCTCTCTTCCTCTCCAAAAACTCAACACTCACGCTTCTTCTCTCTCCTCCACCCAGGTAGGACAGAATTTCCTTTCCATTCATTCAAACACAATATTACTTACTTTTATTTATTTGATGTAATTGAATTTAATTTTTCCTATTTCTGATACAGATATTCACTGTCTGTTTATTACACGAAATGGGTAAAGGAAAGAGTTCTTGGTGGCACCCTTATCTCATCCACATGCCTCGCTCTTATGATCTTTTATCAACATTTTGTGAATTCCACGTGAAAGCTCTGCAAGTTCGGTTTTTTTGTTTTGTTTTTGTTTTCTCATTTAAAAAATCTTCACCAACTTCTTGTGTCTATATTACGCTCATGTTAACTTAGTGATTAAAATTGTTGGAGGGTTGCTTGCTAGGTTGATGATGCTATCTGGGCTGCTGAAAAGGCCATATCAAAGGCTAAATCCGAGTGGCAACAAGCTAATCAACTCATGGAACTACTTCAGCTTAAGCCTCAATTTCTTACTTTTAAGGCTTGGCTTTGGGCTGCTGCAACTGTGAGAATACTTGCCCCCTTCTGTTTCTAATCATATAAATGAAATGTATACTCAAATTAGTTGCCCCACTTGATGATATCTTCATTCTGGTTTTTGACTCATTGAGCATTGTCTGAAAATTTATATGTATAATACATATATTGACAAATCTAGTTTATGGTTAAACATCCACTGCTCTTTTTTTTTTTTTGATAATTAGTTATGACAATGGGGGAGGGGGATTTGAACCCTGATGTCTTTGTTGGAAACACCAAGGAGGTGCCAGTTGAACTACAAGGTTCTTTGCAACATCCAAGAGCCACAAAATCTACTGCTCTTCGTACAATAGTATACCAGCAAGATGCTCTTGGGCTATGTTCACCAATTTTATAGTCTATGTCTGTTTATTGCTGCACTTTGATTTAGTAGTCCCATCTGTTAATTGGTGCATTCAAGAGGTGTAATCTTATTTGTTACTTTTGGGACTTATTTACATTATATACTTCTACTTTGCCCTTGTTTTTAATTGTTAGTAATCTGAATCTTTTGTATCTGTTTCTGTTCAAAGATATCCTCACGGACGTTGCATATACCATGGGATGAAGCTGGATGTTTATGTCCTGTGGGAGACTTATTTAATTATGCTGCACCAGGAGATGAGACATTGGATTCTGAAGACGTAGACAGTCGGATGTGTGCCTCATCTTTTCAGGCTGCTTCTCTGTCAAATGGGGACTGTACACATAAGTCAGATGTGGTGCAATTTGATCCTCATTTTCAGAGGTTAATTGATGGTGGGTTCGAGGAGGATGTTGCTGCATATTGCTTCTATGCTCGGCAAGATTATAAAAAAGGAGAGCAGGTATTGCAAGCTTTGCATAATTCAACATTAAGTTTGGGTTCTATAGTAGTTATTGGCTGATCAATATTTCATATGATTTCATGACTTCTTATATTTGCTTTAATGCTTCTAGCTTCATTTTTCTATATCTTAGAACCTAAAATTTTGAAGGGACTTTCCTTTTTTATTAAAAAAGAGAACCCATTATAAAGTTTGCTTAGGGGGCGCAAACCAAGTATACAAGTTGTTTACAAGAGAAGCCACCATAGAGTATTAATTAAGAATTAACAATGCAACATATGAAAAGTTCTAGAATATAATGCTTCACACCTTTAAAATGACTTCTGTTTGCTCTCCAGTCTCCTCCCAAAACTCCAAAACAAGCTCATAAAAGTAACTCTCCAAACTTGCAATGTGAGTCATGTAATTCCCAAATCTACCATGCTAGCTAGAGTGAACATCAGAAACACATTGTGGCAAAACCCCACCCTGAACCAGGGAAGAAAGTATCAGAGCTCCCTAGCCACTAATCCAGTAGAAGATGGTTCAGTGACTTATAATTAAAAATGTCTACATTCAAGATCAATTAACAGAAAGTACTTCATTTTTTCTAGATTACTCATAAAAAATGAGCTTTCTATTTTTTTTTTTTTGGATTATTAGTAGTTAGGCTCTTCTTAGCGTAGGAATGAGAATCAGAATTGATGTGAAGAAAGTAACCGTTACAGAAGCCTTTTTATTTATTTATGTTTGTAGAGATAAAAAGATAAAAGAACTTGTAGAAGTCTTACAAAAAAAAGACAACACTTGAAGCAATTGTTGCTTTTCATATATTACACCTCTTTACAAAATAGTTATGCATTCCCATGCATTGCATGGGGTTGCAACTAGTTACTCTAATAGGTGTCATAGGTTGTGACCCCAAAATATATTCCTTTAGAAATAACTTTGACATAATTTAATTGAATTAGACTTAAGGGGTGGGGGTAGGTGTTGTTTTGTCTTCTCATCAATGTCTAAAAAATTGAACCTTTAAAGGAGTTGGAAAATTGAGAGAGTCCAGCATAAGAGTTCCATAAAATCCCCTAAACCCTTAATATAAAACTGCTAATTCGTGTGACATTAGTGTGAACATTAACTTATATAGTAAAGTGCAACTTCTTTCCCTTGTGGTGAAAATAACTGGACCACAGCAAGGAGACATGGATAAATAGATTTTCTTCTACTCTTTTGTTCAAAACTCCTAGTACTTTAAGTAGCATTTTTGCCAAACCACTGAATGTTCTAATTGATAGTGATTACACCTAATACAATTGGACCTTCTTCATGTCAAGAACCTCTTCAGTTGTACCATTAGGCTTCTTTGGTAATTGGTCACTCCAATCTTTGGCTTTTGATGCTTTATATATTTTGTATATAGTATTTTATCAAAAGAGGAGAACTCAAATGAGCCTACTAAAGAATTACAATATGAGATCTAAAAGATCGTGAAATCAGCTATAGAATTACAAGGTACCCCACCAATTGAAGTACAATATTCAAGCAGAGAATACAAAAATCTAGATTTAGTCTGAAACCAATCTCTTTACTTTTTCAAAGGTTTGATTTTTCCCTCTCCAAATGGTCCACATAACAAAATGAGTATGCCCGACCATTCAACCCTTACCAAGTAGCATGGACATCACCTTCTATGGCATCACTCAGTTGATCCCAAATGTAGAAAATACAAAGGGCCACATCTGTTAAGCAAACGAGTAATGTAGCAACAAATGATCCTGAAAGTCACAGCAATACATACAGATACAACACCAATTGTCCATGGCCACATTATATAATATTATCCACTGTCAGAATTTCACCTAATGCCACAGTTGACAAACCCCCCCCCCCCCCCCCACC
>NW_027069838.1:180407-204938 GCF_002906115.3 Quercus suber
GGGGAACTTTTGGGGCAGTGGTTGTGGACTGTGGGTGTGCTAGTGGCAGTTGTGGGTTCTAATGGTGTTTGTAGTGCCAGTTTTGGGTTTCTAGTTTTTGAACTTTTCTGGGTTTTCAATTTTTGTTGGCAGGGACATGAGGAGTAGAAGATTTGATTTTGATTTATTTGAATGTTGTTGAGTTAGATTAGGAGTTTTAATTTTTATCTAATTTTACTCATATGGCTTTATCATGCTTTTAGATGTATAATTAGTTTGTTTGTGGTTGAGATGATAAGTTCAAATACAAGTTGGAGTTCTAAGAAATTGCATAATATTTTTTACCAATAGCACATTTTGATCTTGTTTTCTCTTGAATTTTTATGTGTTTTATGTTTTGGGAGGAGAGAGACATAAAAATAGCATAAAAATACATATTTAACCTTCTTTTTAACATAGGTGGGTAACGGACCCCTAACGAAAGTAACCTCTAGATTATTTGAACTCAAACCTATCAATCCACATTAATATGAAAGAAAAAGGTTATAAAATGTTAAAAAGTACTGAACTTGAAAACTTATAATTTGTATTAATATTTCGTTAAACATCTATTAACTACAATTATTATCTTTATTTTTTTTCATACTAAGTATCATATGATATGTGATATGTATCATATAATACATATTGAATTTGGAGCAAAAATATGCGTGTTTGAGTACATTAAGGATGCTCTTTTCTTTTTTTCTTTTTCTTTTTTCTTTTTTAATAAGTAGTACATTAAGGATATATGCTTGTGTACTGTATAATATATATTTGTATATTTCATGACTTGTATCAAATCATTGCATTGGTGTGTATCATTATTTTCATAAACATGGGAAATTATTTTGACTCGGTTTAAATATATGAGATTGGCTCAAATCTTGTTGAGTCCAACAACTAAAAACTTTTTTTTTTTCAATTCATATTTTGGGAGAATAAGTTTACAACATGAGTACACATTTAAAATTTGTTCTTTCACTATATCCGTTTGGTTTATCTACTCCCATTTTACTTTATTAGTTTTTATCTATGAGTACATGACAACAAAATCGATACATAACTCTTTAATGTGACCAATTTGATTGTAGATATTATGAATACTCTTTTTAATTAATATGTTTAGTAAAATTTGTTATATATTCTTGCATTTGGATTAAAGTATTAATTTAGTATATCCCAATTTATGACTTTAACAAAATATACCCTTTTTTTTCATAAATGTATAGTTTTCATATAACACACAATTCGCACTTCCATAAAAAAATTTATTAAAAAAAAAAAAAAAAAAAAGGAGTTTGATTCAGGATACAATTTGTGTTTTGTCAATTATATTTTTGTGAATATTTAATACCTTTTTCTTATTTGTAGTTTGTTGAATTTATTTGACTTGAATCATCATAATAGACCACCTTATAATTGCAATATTTGTCATGCGGGGGGTAAAAGCCCAGACATACCTATTGGGCCGGGGCCTTGTCTTGAGGAGTACTGTACGTCCGAAGAGGAATAGCGGGTCGGGGTAGAATTCATCTGAACGCAACCGACCCAGAAGTGTAGGAAGAGTAACATCCGAAGAAGTCACCTTTTGTCCGAAGAGGTTATACTCCTCGGACGCGAATAGTCTTGACCAAGCCAACAAATGGAAGGTCCGAATGAACTCTGGCAATCCCAACGACAAAGATAAGCTCTGGGCATACCTGGGGATGATAAGGACGAGAAATATCTCAAGGAAAAGCTGTCATCATTGCATTAAATGCACTGCAGCTGCTTTTCTGACCGCATTAATGTGGAGAAGACCCATGAACAGTGTAATCTCAGCTACTACCACTCACGGTGGGGTAAAGAGAACACCTGATGGAACATGTACTCAAATGGATGCTTAGATGAAGAACAAGTGGACGATGAAGATGATGGGAGAGGGTGCTATATAAGTAGAAGAGGTCTCTAATAAAAAGTGGGGAGAAAGAAAAGGAAAAGGAGAGAGGGAGGGGAGAAAGAAAAGGAAAAGAAGAAAAGGAGAGAGGAAGGAGATAATTTTACTGTAGCCCCAAGAGTTGTAATCATCTTTCATTCAATAACACATCTCTTCAGACACACATTTGTCAAACAAGATGAGTGTGATCTCGTGTCAAATGGATCCTTAAACATCGTAACTAATCACTGTTTAATTCGCAACCAGCCCAACTTTTCGCCCACTCTTTACAAATTCATTGTCTTGGGTTCATTGGGTTCATAATCCATCCGTCTTGAGCTTGGGCTACGAAGCCAGACCCTACAACAACTAAACCTCTAAATCTCTTCATTTCAATATCATTTAAAAAAATTGAAAAAAAGTACCTGTATTTTGAATTTTGTTAGAATCCTCGAAAATCAAATTATTTACAGTAGTGGCAAGTGGGTTTTTTTTCACAGGATTGGTCCAAGACTTTCTATGTTGCGTGTAAAGTTAACGTTCAGAAAATGGCTTATTTTGTTTTGCTCAATTTCCGTTTGATTAAGGAATTTAGCTTGCATCATAATCCAGAAACTGCAATTCTGAAGTATAAATTGAATCACATATAGTGAGCGTTTGGATCCAGAGTCCACAGCCACGTTTTGCGTTTTTCAATAGGTAAATGAACAGTAATCCACACGTGAACATTAACTTTTTTTTGTTTTTTTTTTTATAGTTTTTTGTTTTCAGATTTCGGCAAAATGAACTGTATCCAAACACACCAATCTCAATCACACACACACAAAATACTTAAAAAGGTGGACGATAGATGCTGCAAATATAAGATTTCATAATATACAATATTTTTCCCTGTATAACAAAGTAGTAGAATTTTATACAATGTACAAGATTAATTCATGCCTTAGTCAACAGAGACATTGTCGTTGATGGTGGGATGAGAGCTCTTGTATATGCAATCGGCAAAGCAAGCAACTTCTTGCCTTTGCTTACATAAGCCCTCTTGGTGAAGTTGTTGTAGTCATTAGCTTCAATCTCATCCAATATTTGGCTGTACAATAGCAAGGACGCCCATACCTGCAATATACAAGACCATTATGCATTCATATACTACAATGGGAAGCTCAAAAACAATCTCACACACAAAGATTAACCCAACAATCCTTTCCAAACATTTTATCGACCAGAGACATAAATTAGTCTTTTTCGTTATGACCAACAATGGAGGAAAGGAAACTTTTGTAAAAATAACTATACAAACCAGATATCAAAATAACTCTTAAAAGATTTCAAGAACATCATTACTTTAACCCACGAGCCAGTTGGCCAAGCTTAGACAAACTCTAACATAAACTCTTGAAGAACTTCATTTCCTGACCTCAGATAATTTTGATAGCTAAGCTTTTGCATGGCAAGGCGATATGCCAAGTTTCCAATGCATTACATGTATAAATATTGTCATTCTAACATACATTTATAAACCATCATAACTTTTATATGGTTAATAAAATGGCATAATATTATCAGTTTATCATATACATAAATCAACATGAGATATTTGCTAGTAAAACAAATTGGCTTTGTGTTAATTTTTTAACATGATCGCAAGGGACTCCCTTCCACCTTAGTCTATTAACTATATATGGTAGGGAACCCCCCCCCCCCCCACAGTTGTCATAAGAGGGCAAAAAACTATTTCCAGAGAAAAAAAAAATTATCATACACTTTTCATAACTTTTAATTTTCCTTATAACATATGTTATTAACCCATTTTCATTTTTTTTTCTTTTATTTAATTTTTTTTTGTTAAAATCCAAATTACATCCTTTTTTTAAAGATATATTTTGAAGTCCATAAACCATACCTTTGTTACCCTAACCCCAAAGTTAAAAGTCCTGAAAAGGTAATATAAACTTGTGTAATGTTTTATAATATTATTAGTAAAGTGATTAATAATGTTTTGGTTGTTTTGAAATAAAATATTTTTAAATGTTTTACAAGTAAAAAATTTTACATGTAAAACATTTTCAGATATTTGGAATGACAAATAATTTTTTTTTTTTTAAGTTAATCACCAAAATTGATAGCATATAGCCACTGGTGCCAGAGGTCTGGTGAACGGTGGCTCTGGAGATCTTTGCCAGATTGGTGTCTTGATTGGATAGCCAGCATTAATGGTCGAAGTAGTGTCTTTGACCACTAGACAGCTAGCATTGGTGGCTGAAAAGGGGTCACTGGTGACTGGACCGTTGATATCAATCATTGTAGTGGTGGCTCCAATGATTGAACCTTGGGCATCAATTGTCAGACAGACGGATTTGGCCCCAAACCACTAGCACCGGTCACACTAGTAGATCTAGACATCGGAGTGGTGGCTTCAGCCACTAGACTATAGGCACCAACTACCTAGCCTACTAGACATCGGAGTGGTGGCTTCATTGTGTGTTTTTGTGAAATATTTTACCAAAATTTTAAAAGTAAAATGTTTTACAACTTTTTATAAAAGATTTCATGGTCAACACAAATTATTTTACTAGTTTGACCATTTTTTACCTACAAACAAATACCTGAAAATGGGAAAATATTTTCTAAAAAAGATTTTATTTCAAAACAAATGAAGCCTAAGAGGTTGAAAAGGATCATACTTCATACCCTCTATTATATAATAGTCCCAAGACTTATCAATCCCTCAATAGGATTACGCCAAGGAGACTCGATATCTCCATAATTGTTCTTATTGTGGGTAGAGGGCCTGCATGCTTAGCTAGACCAAGTAGTAAAGGACGGGGAGATTAGAGGTTTTCCATTGTTGAGGGACAATTTTTTCAACATGCCACAAGTCCCAACCTCGTTGGATTTCACCTACCTAGTCACCAAAAAATAAAAGAAAAAGAAAAAGAAAAAAAAGTATAAATAGCCTTTACAAATTATTTCCTACACCGAAACGATTTTGGACCTATTTCACTTCACTAGAATATTGGGCCAAAAACCCACAATTACATTACTAAACCAGAAGCCTTTATTTTTCACAATCTTTAAGGTGGCTAATTATAGTAGTGTATAATAAAAATAGTGTCGATGTTGTACTATTAATAATCTAATACTTTAGTCAGATGTAATTTTTTTTTTTTTTTTTAAAGATGAAATTTGTTGTTAAATTCCTTAAATCCTACAGAAGGGCTAAAACGTAGACAAGAAATGACACTTATGCTGCAGCCATGTATCAAGGAATGGTGGTAAAAAAGTAAAAACCAACTCTATGTTTGGCAGTGTAAGAGGGGAGGGAAAAAAAAAAAAAAGGAAAATGAGAGGGGAGGAGAGGGAATGAAAGACATGCCTTTCTGAAATTATATCTGCACACCTTTTTTATTTTATTTTTTTGCACCGCACATGAACAATTTTTGACCAATGTGATAGAAAGTACTGAAATACTTTGGTTGAACTTATTAAAAATAAAATCCAAACAAAGTAAATTATGCTATTGCTAATAATAGTTAAGTAGCACCATCGGATTGCAGTAAACATATGACAGACGCCCTTTTAAAATTAAACTTGCACACTTTCTTATTTTAGGACAAATTACACTTTTCTATTATAAACTATCAATCCGATTATACTTAATTTTCTGAATTGTTGAAACACATGATTGACCCTCCAAAGTATAACACATTTTTTAAATTGGGGAGTCGATCATTTGTTTCAATAGGTCAGAGGCTCAAGCGTAATCTGAGTGACAGTTTAGAGTGAAAAAAAAATAATAATAATAAATTGTCCTTTATTTTATGTTTTGCACCACACGTGAAACAATTCTGGGACCAACATTATATCTTGGGCAAGGTTCAAGAGGTAACTAGTAACCAGCAAGCTTCATTAACTTCTTCCAAGAAGGTCTGTTTGAGATGTCCTGCCACCATGCATTGACATTCTTTCTCTCTGTGATTAAGTGCCCCATATTAGCTTCATTCATTAGATATCTAATGCCAGGAAGATGGCTAAGATCAGCCAAAGTGAAAGAGTCTCCAGCAAGGTAGTTGCATTTTGATAACCTTTGCTCATACACATCCAACACCTTCTCTAGCTTTTGTTCACAGCTATGAGCCAAGGCCAAGTCCCCAGGCTCTCCCATCCGTGGAAGGATCACAAGCTGAAGCACAAGTGTGAAAATCAGATCATTGAAGTTGTGTGCTTCCACTTCCAGCCACTGATCCACCATAGCTCTCTCTTCCAAATTATTTCCCATTAGGCTGGGAACACGGTCCGCGTACTTTGCCATGTAGTACCTTATAATTGCCCTCGACTCTAAAATATAAATGAAAAAAAGAGTAACCATATGCAAGAGAAGAAAAAAAACAAGATTTTTCACACCTGTGACGTAGCAAATTGTGAATGATGAAAATAAAAAAGTAAGTTTATATGAAAATAATAAACAACTACTCACAATATGTTATATCAAAATTATGACAAAAAAAAAAGTCTTAAAACCACTCGTGTAAGAAAAGAAAACAAGATTTTCATTTTCCCATCCAATTTTCTTTTCCAACTAATCTATTTTGTATATCTATAACTACAAACAATATTGTAATTAGAGATGGATGTGACACATGATGTGTCACGTAATTAAATAGATCCATACATTTATTTATGTTTGAAGATAAGTTACATGGTAAATCATAGAGTTATCAAATTAAAAAAAAAAAAAAATCTTTTATTGATTTGGCTAAAAAGGGAAAGATGTCCATTTTTAAGTGCTCAATCAATTTGGACTTCGAAGGTTGAGCTTGGGTGGGTCGTGTCACAACTCACATAAAGTAATTTTTAGATACTTCTAGAGTATAAAAAATTGTGTTTTTTCCTTTCACATTAATGGTAAGGTCTGCTCATTAAATTCATGGTAAAATCTACTATAAATATGAAAGAGGAAAGCACAATTTTTTCATATTTCGAAAGTACCTAAGAATTTTCAATCACATGATCCAAATCTTAGCAAGAGACTTTCAATCAGATCCGAATTGTATTAGGGTATTGGTTCTCATCAGATAAGCTTTGTGTTGCGTGGACTCCACCTCTGCCACTCTCCATCACTGCCTGAGCTAAAGGTGTATTATTTAGGGCTATATAATCTAATATTATTATACTTTTTTTTTTAGAATCTTAATATTATATAATATTAACTTAATAACTTTTTATTGAATATATTTTTTATCTTCAGCTTAATAATTTCACTGTTGCATTTTATTATTTTCTTATATCTTCCATCTTTATAAAATGTCAAGACAATCAAAAATCAATAATTCTTTCATCTAAATTATGAATCAAGTAATAAATTTATACATAAGAAGATAATGCAAAGGAAATAAATATATAATTTTAGAGTCTGAATTTGGTAAAGATGGACTGTAAAACTCATGTTTTACATCATCCAGTAAGAGATTGTCACATCAGCATTTTGTTTAAAATTTAATACATCATACCACACCTAATAATATCTCAATAAACTCTCAATTTTGTTGGATTTATATATGGATATTAAAATTGATTGAGTATAGTTGTACTTATTTTTAAATATTTTATAAGATAATGTGACATGTTGGGATTGAAGGGATAAAATATGGGTTTTATAATACATCCTTACAGAATTTAATCTCATAATGATTATGATTGGGTTATAGTATGATTGTTACCATGTTAAACAAAAACAAAAGTCAAGGAAACATAAAAAAGAAAGGCAGTTAAAAATATTTAAATTGATACTCAATTGCTAGATTAACATGACATAAGTGTAAAGATATTAGATTTACTTGTAAATTTGTTAGATAACTAGTCTGTGCAATAATGCACAAGAAAGTTTATTAAAATATAAATTTTTTTGTCTAAACATGAAATTTGATAATTATGAAATGATAGTTATTAATAGGTATTTATTATGATTGTATTTGTATATGGAACAAATAACAATCCTTTTTTTTTGAGAAAGTGTCAATGGAACAATCTATTCTACCATTTTAAAAAAAATGATATAATATGATTTTAATCAAACATTTAAATATAAAATAGAATTTAAACTTAATTAACAAAATTAAAATAATGAATTGTAAAATTCTGAAGGCTTAAAAGTTTATGTGGCAATATATTAGGAGGTCAACCAAAAGATGTTTTTAGTTTATATATATATATATATATATAGATTATAGTTTATAGCTAGATAAACAAAACTAAACCATTTATATGTTTTTGTAAATTGATGCAATCATATAGTCGGTATGGCTAATTTTTGGAACTCTCCTAGGTTTTGTTGTGAGCTCTGCTTCAGTGTGAGCCTCTCTGTCCTGTTTGTGGGCATTTTGCCGTCCTTTGTAGTGGTTTTCACTGTCTCCTTTATGGGTCTCAAGAAAGGACTTTTATATATTGTTACATTTAAACTTGAAATTAAAACTAGGCCAAAAGTTGGATTGATACAGAAAAAATATTTAATCATCTAGCAGATGATGACAACACTTTTTAAGTAAAAAAGGGGAATTTTATTTTTACCCAAAAATGAGAAAATTAAAAAGAGTAAGCATTCATAAATAATTTTCTCTAAATAAGTACGTTATTACGATTTAAGAGTCTTTACAAATTGACGTGTTACTAGTCACAAAAAATAAAATAAAAAATCAGAAATTTTTATATTTTGTGTTTCACTCCATTAATCACAATCATCAATTTGTAAGACTATGTGCAAAATTCTTGGTATTTTTCACATTTTTCATATCTCTAATTATAAATGAAGAGATATTGAGGAATAAAAATTGGTAGCGAACTTAATTAGATTACATTCAATGTAAATGATATATATATATATATATATATATTTTTTATTTTTTTTTTCTTTTTCTTTTTTATTATTATTATTTTATATATAAATATAAAATAATACTTTTGCAGTATCATAAATACACATTTTTCTCTTACATGAACAGTAAAGCTTATTGTTACATGAAACGTGTTGGTAGGCATTTATTATAGGCTCGGAATATTATTTTCTCTTTAGAGAAATGAAATATTGTTCTCAAGAAAGGTTAAGGGACCATGTATACATATATATTTGTGAAAGTGGTGATCCGGGTTCTCACCATAAAGTCTGAAGTCGCCATCCTCTATGACCGGAACTTGTCCAAAAGGCTGCACCAAAGAATTAGAACATCTCCCATCAATAAACCTTTTTTTTTAATAATTAATATAAAAAACCATTAATAAACCTTAAGAAACCAAATTTAAGCTCTACCCATAATCTATTATGGGTCCATTATTTAAGCACTACCCATTACTTATTTTTTGTGTCGGTTATGATGGCTTATTTTGGGGAGTTTATTTTTAAAGATAAAAACTCATTTTAATAGGTGAAGTTCTAATAAGTTGTATTTTTTTTTTTTGAGAATCTAATAAGTTGTATTTAAAAAAAGAAAAACTTTAAAGTATTATACACAAATAAATAATGAAAAACAAGCTGACCAAGTTTATTAACTCAATTTTTAGCTTTTAGCTTTATATATAGTTTTTTAAAATCTAGATTTAGAAAAAGGTGAGATCTCACATTTTTGTTCTTCACATTTTCTAAATATAAGTATACTTTAGCATCTTTCAACAAAAAACTAAATAAATTATTTCCAAACAAATACATATCTGTTGAGAAATTATGAAGGAACTTTATTTAATCTTTTCTTTACATAGGCTACACGCCTTTTCTTTTTCTTTTTGTTGATAAAACATAAGTTCATGCGTATACATATACATACAAGAATTTATTATGCATATTATTTCTTTCACGGACAAATACAAGCAGTGTCTAATAGACTAATATATGTTTGGCAAGACAGAAGTCTTCCGGTCTATAATTTTTAACAACCTCATATTTTTTTATTGTACTTTTATCAACATTGTAATATAAACAAATGGGTTTCCAACACACACACACACACACACACATATATATATATATGCACACTTTAGTGGAAGTATTGGGAGCCAGAAATTCTAATCAGCAATCTTAATTATTATTATTATTACCTGCCGGACGAGGAACTCAGGTCGCTTATGTTCTCCGGCATCAAGATCAACATGTACAAGTTCGAAGTCCACCCCCATCTCCAAAAGGCAAGCTATTACTCTCTGTGTACATGCTGACTGAACTAAACCATACACTTTCACTACCATCTTTTCTAAATAAAAAAGGCACCGCACAACAGTTTGTATTAACTACGAGAAAGCTCTTTGAATCTTGCCAAGATCCAAACTGTTATTTATATAGCAGAGAGAGAGAGAGATGTGTTGTGAGTTTTTATCATCTTGCAAGGCTTGGGGGTTGCCTCGTGAGTTCTTAGAAAGATGACATTGATGTTCCATTTTAGTTCTTGTTACTGCATGGTGGCTTTGGGGGTTGTCACATGCTACTGCATCAACTGGTGGAGTGGTGGGTATGGGCAAAATGCCAAAACCAAAACTTTCTAATTGCGTGAAAAGTAATGTCTTCAAATTCGGGACCAAAGTCGTCACTCAATTTTAACCCACACGGCGAGTCGGCAACGTGAGTGGATCATCCAGTCGAATATTGACAACTCATAGATGCAATTATAGTTTGAGAAAGTTTAAGAACACAAAAAATTTAACACCCGCTTATGTGGCAGATTGTTAGTGATAGGTAAAAAAATGATGTCCGTAATGAACTCAAATAAAAACTAGTACAAGCTTGTCACATCAATAAGGGTAAAAAATGTTATTATATATATATATATATATATATTTGTATGTAGCATTGTTCTTAGAGTTAGGACCATACAAGTTGTAAAATGATCTAAATGAATGTGGCAACTAGGGTTGTCCAAGCAACCTGGAGTCCTGATCAAAACCGACCCGTTACAACTGAATTTGACACCTTCGGCGGTTGGTGATGGGTCATAACCCTCAAAAACCAACTTCGGTGGGTTTCATCATCTAAAACCCGAGCCACCTGACCTGATCGACAAACGCTAAAATAAGGCCAAATTACCTAGATCTGGCAACAATCTGGCGCTCCTTAACTTCGATACTGCTGCGTTTGGTCTTCCTTCACTTAGATCCGCCCAAATTTGGCTAAGATCTACTCAAATTCAACCACCATCGCTCCTCATTGGACCCGACCAAACCGATTGATCACTCTCGTGAGCCCGATCCGACTTGACCCATGGTGATTTGCAGTCAATTGCGGGTCCCTTCTTCTTCCACCCGACTTGAGCAGGTTGAATCTAGATTGAGGCCAAAATCGACGCACAGACAGTTCTAGTGGCAACGTCTAAATTTTTCATTCGTTCCTTTTACTTTGCATTATTATTATTATTATTATTTTCTTTTTAAGAATCACATCGTCATGGGTTTAAGTGAGCTGAATCTGGCGACTCATTGTAAAATTTTTGGTACAACTTTTGGGTGCATGTAAGGCTTGTAATTGAAACAAACCAAACTTTAGGTTTGGTCAAGATGGTTGGCACATTAGACCTGGGATTTTTTTTTTTTGGGGGAATAAATACATTTAGGCAAAAATGCAAAACTGACCCTATAACTTTCACGTTTTTTCATTTCAGTCCTCTAACTTTCAGTTTTGTCAATTCAGTCCTCTAACTTTCAATTTTTGTCAATTCAAGGCTCCGTTACAAATCTGTTACTGCTGCCGTTACAGCTGCCAAAACGACGCCGTTTTCAATTTTTTTTTTCTGGAATTAAAAGAAAAATCTGAAAAAAAAAAGAAAAAAGAAAACATTAAGGGGAACGAAGTCGTCGTTCCCCTTCCCTGAATCAAAACAAAAACAAAAAGGGATTCGTTCCCTTCACTGAATCAAAACCAAAAAAAGGGATTCACTCAAATCCCTAACTTTGAGTCCGAGAGAGAGAGAGAGAGTGAGCCGGTTTGAGAGAGAGAGAGAGAGAGAGAGAGACTGAGTTCACAGCGGTGTCGCCGCCCCTGCTCGCTGCCCAGTCGCCGCCCCTGCCGCCCCTGCTCGCTGCCCCAGTCGCCACCCCTGCTCGCCGCCCAGCCACTTTGCAAGTATATTTTTGCAGCTTAATGACTAAACACTTCACTCATATTTTTGCAGCTTCTGAATCGGTGACCCTCTAATCTGTACATAAATGGGTTATCTCATAAATATCTTCACCCACCAACACTTCTCTCATAAATACCCAGCAAAGAATAAGCACAAGAATAGTTTTAGTGTGTTTTTTTTTTGGGTATATGTAGCAGCAGAACAATGAGCTGTGTATTTTATAAAGCTAGTGACTTTTTGAAAGTATTTTTTTTGCATTTTGTTTGTTTATGTTGGACTTTATTGACTGTTAGGTGAGAATGGGATAATCTACTTTATATGATTTATTTTTTCTTTTTTTGAGTGAATAATATATATTTTTTTGTCTGTTTGCTGAACATCTTCACATGCAATTTTATTGTTTCGAAACAATTTGGTCCCCACTTGGAGGAATTGTTTGCTGTGTGGGGTATTTAGATGTTAGCCCTTTATTTTTCTGTTGGGCTAATGGTGTGTGTGGGGTTACTTAAGACTGTCTTTGTCGGCTAAAATACTTATGTTGTGTGCTGACTTTTTTTATTTTAAACTTTCAGAGGGAAGATGATTGGTCAGAATTTTACGTTAGTTCTTCACTACAATGGAGTATTGCATCACTCGGTTAAGAAGAGGAAGTATATAGGTGGCAAGGTGAAAGTTTATGATAATGTGGATTCAGATTGCTTTTCTGTACCAGAGGTTAAGAATTATTGTGTGGAGTTAGGGGTATTGGATTATGTTCAGTTTTATTATCTTGTGCCTGGGTTGGATCTTGACAATGGCTTAAGATATTTGTCTATTGATGGTGATACTCATGAATTATTTAAGTGTCTTGACCCCATTGATCATAAAATAGACATTTATGTAGAACATGCAACCCCTGTTCAGAAACAATTGTTAGTCAAGAATGTTAGTGTTGTTGATGCTGCAAATTTGGTTGGTTGTGGTGTTGGTGTGGAGGGTGTGGGTGTTGATGACATTGATGGTGATTGTGATGATAATGATGTTGATGAAGTTGATGTTGAGGACGGGGATGGGGCTCTTGCTAATGATGAGTTTGAGGAGGGTGATAATGTAGTCGATGAAGGGAATGGTGTTAGGGGCAAGGATGGGAATGGTGCCGTGGGAGATGTGGATTATGAATGGTATGACTCTGACTATGATGACCCAGCCAATGAACAATTATATGAAATTACTGTGGATGACTACATAATTCAGCCCACCATAACCCATAACAATCAACCCTCACAAGAACTCACAAATGACATCCATCCATTGTCACACCCACCTAATTTTGCAAACCAATCACTATCCCACGTAGATCTAGTTCCAACTCTTTTTAATTGGCCGTTGGATGAAATTCCAAGTGGATCCGACTATGCATCCTCGGACCAGTTGCATTCTCCCAACAATTCTGATGGTGAGCAAAAGCAAAAATTACCTGAATTTAGAAGTGAATACATAAAGGATCCTGAGTTTGTGTTGGGGATGTCATTTAGGGACAACAAGCAATTCAAAGAGTTTGCACAAGCTTACAAATTGAAGCATGGATATGGCATCAAGTTGTCAAAGAATGAGAAGGCTAGGGTGAGGTATAAATGTGTTGAAGGTTGTCCTTGGAAAGTGTCTGCAGGTATTGATAAGGAGGCAAACTTTCGGATTAGTGCGTTGTATAATACTCATACATGCATTAGATCTTTCCATAGTAAGCAAGTTTCTGCACATTGGGTAGCAGAAAAGTATGTTGATCAATTTCGGACTAATATTGAATTTAAAGCTAAAGATTTGGTAGCTGCAGTGGGGCAGGATGTTACTGTACAGCTTGCCTTGTCGAAGGCATATAGAGCTAGAGACATTGCTAGAGGCATGGTAAGAGGAGACTTTTGTGAGCAATACACCAAGGTTAGACGCTATTGTGCGGAGTTGAGAAGATCTAACCCAGGTACCACAGCTAAAGTCACAGTTGCTGTCCCTGATCATAATTTCAAGAGGGTCTATGTCTGCTTAGCTGCATGTAAAGAGGGATTTATTAGTCATTGTAGACCATTGATAAGTTTAGATGCTTGTCATTTGAAGGGTGTAGTTGCTGGCCAACTTCTAGCAGCTGTGGGTATAGATGGAAATGATGGTATGTACCCAATTGCTTATGCTGTTGCTGAGGCAGAAAATAAAGAGACTTGGACATGGTTTTTGGAGAATTTAATAGGTGATATAGGGCTTGTGAGTAACCATGGATGGTGCTTTATTTCAAACCAACAAAAAGGTTTACTTCCTGCTTTAGCTACTGTGGTCCCAGACGCATACAATAGATTCTGTGTGAGGCATTTGTTTGCTAACTTCAAGAAGAACCATCAAGGAAAGGAGTTAAAGGACTTGATGTGGGGGGCAGCTAAGGCATCAACAAGAGCAGCATTTGAAAGTTATATGAAGCAAATGGAAATAGTGAGCAAGGAAGCTTGTGATGATTTAAGAGGTAAGTCTCCGATGCAATGGGCTAGGCACGCTTTTCCCTATTATCCAAAGTGTGATATGCTATTAAATAACCTTTGTGAGACTTTTAATTCGAAGATTGTGGAAGCAAGAGAAAAGCCATTGGTCAATATGCTTGAAACCATTAGAAGATATCTCATGGTTAGGATCTGTAAGAATAGGGATTCAATGGCTAAGTATGAAGGCCCTATTTGTCACAAGATCCAGCAAAAATTGGAGAAATGTAAAGAGGCTAGCATTGATTGCACATCTATTTGGTCAGGTGGGGCGAGGTGGGAGGTGAATAGTGGTGGCAAACAATTTGTGGTTGATATGGAGAAACGTTCATGTGCTTGCAACTGCTGGGATTTGACTGGGATCCCTTGTAAGCATGCAGTGCACGTAATAGGTTTCAGGAAAGAACAAGCTGAGGATTATGTGCATGACTTCTATAAGAAGGATACATATATTGCTTTATATTCGCATCTCATTCAGCCATGCAATGGTCCTGATTTGTGGCCGGAAGTAGATGGAGATGCAATACTTCCTCCAATCCATAAAATCCAGCCAGGGAGGCCTAAGATTGATAGAAGAAAAAAGGATAAAGATGAAGTTTATAACCCTTACAAGATGAAGAGGAATCAAACAAGTTTAAGATGTGCACATTGTCATCAATTGGGTCATAACAGAAGGACCTGCAGGAGCAATCAAAGACCACCAGGAGTAGCAACTGCCAAGGGCAAAGGCAAGGCGGCAACAGACAAGGGCAAGGGCAAGGCAACAAGTAGCAGCAGAAAGAGGGTATTTGAATTCATTTAAATTATTTCCTTAATACAACAAATTATGCACATTTCTAATGTTTTTCACATGCAAGCCGCCAGTACTAAGGAGCACTTCATGGGATTTAGAGTGTAAGTAGATAGTGCATTTAGCAGCCAACAAAGCAATGTATGTGTGACGTGTATATATATAGCTAGGCAGCCAACAAAGTAACATCCTTTGTTTATTTCAATGACTTTGAATTTTATGAATTTTGTTAGTTGGGTATATACGTAACCGAAGCTTGATGTTTATGAATTTTAATAAAATACCAATGTGGCAACTAAATATATATATATATATATATGGTTATTACTTTTATATCTTTTTGCTGTCAATTTCTAATGTCTGTATACTTTTCACATCCAGGCTGTTAACATTGAGGGGAACTCAAAGAGATCTAGAGCAGGAGGAGTTAATGGTAGTCAACAAAGCTGCAGAAATTTTAATAGTCAACAAATTAGTAGAACTTAGTTAATTCTAGGAACAGTATTTCAGAACTTAGGCATGTAGTTTGTTATGTAATTGGCCAAATATTGTCACATGGCTATTATTTTGTGATGTTATTTCTAAACTATTAAGGCAATATAGTTTTTGAAGCGAGTAGACTAATATTACAATTATTTTGTGACGTTAAAGTGAAAAGGCAAGGCAAGGTTTCCTTTAGCTTGTGGTGGAATTGACCAGTTTGATTGATTTCTTGTGTTGTGTGGAAGGTTTGTTCCATTTATGCATTTACAGGACAGTTTGGCTAGATGTACTAAATCGAGCTAGATGTAGTTCAATTTAGCTTCAACCAGTCTGTATCTCTTGCAATATAAACCTTCAGCTTAAATAGTATTCCACTCTTAAGTTCTCTTATTGAGGAATGGCCTGTGAATGGCCTTGGTTCAAGCGGAAGATAAATGGGAGAGGGCTTGGAGGATAGGGAAGGCTTTATTCTGCTTGTTGATTAAGATTATTGTAGCATCAATAATTATACAAATTTGGTTATAATAGCAATCTAACGACATACAATTTGTATAAAAGAAGAGCTCATCAATTGTCAAAATCTCCACATATTTGTATAAAAGAAGAGCTTTATAAAAGGTATATATTTGCACTCATGATTTACATACAACTTCCTCAAAGATGCCAAATCAAAAAAGCTAATTACAAAATTCAGGTCTATGAATGAATTGATGAAGCAAAATCACAAGCCAATGTTCAAAGCAAAATCATATACAAAGTCATAACCCCCTCTGTCCTCACAGTCTTCATGGCACACCCACCACTGATTCAGTCAAGGCAGAGTAGCGAGGGTGAACACTGTCCAGAAAAGTCACTCTTCAACAAGATTCACAAGCACATATTCAATCAGTGACAGATTATTATCTTCCTTCACAGTGAAATCAGCAGGTTCAGTGACTTCAACACGGCCCCACTTGTCCACAGCAAGCCTCATTGATCCTTTGAACATGTCAATTTTAGCATTGAGCAATATTACAGTGCTGCCCTCTTTCATGAAGTCCACTAAACAACATCCAAGATAAATAAAATCAATTAAAGGAGAAAAATTCAGACAAACTACATGAATTGTTTTTCCATCCCTAAAGTTTAATTTTTGTCATTTTAGTCTTGAAACTTCAACAATTCTTTCATTTTAGCTTATAAAACAAACACTATTCTCATACGTGATACAATGTGATTTTACAGTAAAGACAATGGATGGAAGCACCAATATAACAGAAATTTTAAAGCTAACCATAAAAATGACAAAAAAAAAATCAAACTTTAAGAACACCCATTTAAAAAAAAAAAAAAAAATTAAGAACACCCATTAAAAAAAATAAAATTTTAAGGACAAAAATGACGATTCATAATATGGCTTTTGGCTATATATGTATATTTACAGAATCAGTAAAATCAGAAGATTCGTTTCGCGTTGGTTTTGGATGAAAAACTATCGAAATGAGAGAAAGAGATAGAGATACCAGTGATCCATGAGATCCAGACGGAGTGGTAGTGTGCGAGCAGGGGCGGCGAGCAGGGGCAGAGCAGCGAGGTGGTTTACACGGCGGCAGGGGCAGCGAGCAGGGGCGGCGACACCGCTGTGAACTCAGTCGCTCTCTCTCTCTCTCTCTCTCTCTCTCTCTCAAACCGGCTCACTCTCTCTCTCTCTCTCTCGGACTCAAAGTTAGGGATTTGAGTGAATCCCTTTTTTTGGTTTTGATTCAGTGAAGGGAACGAATCCCTTTTTGTTTTTGTTTTGATTCAGGGAAGGGGAACGACGTTTTTTAGATTTTTCTTTTAATTCCACAAAAAAAAAAAAAAAAAAAATGAAAACGGCGTCGTTTTGGCAACTATAACGGCAGCAGTAACGGATTTGTAACGGAGCCTTGAATTGACAAAAATTGAAAATTAGAGGACTGAATTGACAAAACTGAAAGTTAGAGGACTGAAATGAAAAAACGTGAAAGTTAGAGGGTCAGTTTTGCATTTTTGCCATACATTTATTAGAGCTTAAAAACAACAAAATCTGAAAAGGACCATAATCATCTCCATCAACTTCCCAACATCGTTGGACTTTTGGAGTCATGAGAAAATTTATCCATTACAATATGGGTGAAGTGGAGGCGTGTTGATTTTTTTTTTTTTTTGAAGTTTGGTTAGAATTAGGCCACTTAAGTGATGGTATATAATCATTTTAAGTGAATCATGTGCATTGCACATGATAATGACACATTTCATCTTCCTACTATTCGCTATAAACTTTGTCTAGTACTCACTTTTTTCATATTTATAATAAGGAAAAATAGAAAGGTTAAAAAAATTGTGGGTTTAGAGTTTTCCTTTATTTGGTAAGGTGAAAGCGAGAGAGGATAACCAAAAAAATTATGGCTCAACTGAAATTTTTTTTATTATATATATATTTTTAAAAAGTGTCATCTACCTTGACACAATTTGAAGATTGCATTTTCATTAAATCTATAATAGTATCTATTTATTTTTTATTAAAAAAATTACCATTCATTTTATTTATTATTAAAACATCTCAAATTTTATTTATATATTGTATAAATATTTTGAGATGATTATAAATGTATGATCTTTGTGAGAGTCATCACCGACTCATACGTGGGAGGTTGAGAAAAGATCTTCCTTCCTTGACTTTTCTTTTGCATGGTTTCAACAGTTGCATCTTTGTAGAATAGTTTTATTTGCTTTTAGGTTGGAGAAAGTATACAATGTTTTGGTAATGCCAATTTAATATTTGTTTTGGTATTTCCTACCTAATAAATGAGTGATACATATTTCAAAAAACCACATCAAACTATTTTAATAAATTAATCACAATCTTCTATACTATTGGGAAAATAAATTAATCATTTATAGGAGTAGGCTGATATAGTTTTTTGAAATAAGTGTCACTCATTTATTGGATAGAAAATACCAAAATAGATGCTAAATTGATATTACCAAAATATGATATATTTTCTCTTTAGATAGAAGCATTTAATTTCTAAAAAAGGAAAAAGAAAAAAAGAAAAAGTGAGCATTTAATGCCTTGATTGTAGTAAGAGAGAAATGGTAAGCGGCGTGTAATGTATTAAGTATCAATAAAAACTTATATATATATATATATATATGGGTTGGGTTCAAGTTATACCTGGTGTAACTTTAAGCAATGTTACATCACTCAATATTTTTTAATTGGATGCGAATATTGACAAATCCACAGTTAGATTACATTATCTTCATATATTCTTCATGCTTGCAAAATTTTAAGATGATCAAAGATTAATAATCATGTCATCAATCAATTGTTAAATTTCAAATTTTTGTAGTTTAAGATAATACATAAAAAATGAGCTTATAGATCAAATGGTAAATAGCATCCGATTGATATGAAAATTGGCATGCATGTTAAGAACATATAAAACATGTAATTCAACAGTTAGATTTTCAAAATATTAATTCAATAACAAGTTATTGAGTGGTGTAACATTACTTAGAGTTACACCAGTTGTAACTTGAACCTAACCCTATATATATATATATATATATTTTTTTTTTTTTTTGAAATAGTTTCAACCTATGTCATTTGCTTCTGATAATATTTTTTTATTATCAGACAAAGACATTAATCGGTTTTTAGTGTAAGCAAAAATTGAATCACAGATCTCTTATTTAACCATCAGAGACTTTACTAGTTAAGCTAATTAGAATTCATAAAAACTTCTATATTGATAACTCTTTTGTATATTTTATTTAAGTGTGGTGAGATTTATCACAAAGTATTTAACAAAATACTTTTTTTTTAGTGTCAAATTTATTTTGACAAAACTTCTACAGCAACAAACAGTGGCGACTCCAGGAATTTTGTCCAGGGTGTTCCTATTCCACTTTGAAAAAATTTTAGGTCATTTCGGTCTATTTTGGGTGTTTCAGTAAATACCAACTGAAAATAAATCTAAACCATCAATTCATTATAAACATCATGTTTTGAGACTCAATTAATTTTTCTTATTTTTTTTCTTTTTTTAAGTTTTTTATATCCAAATGCATATTTTCTAGTAGACATTTTTAATCAAACAATATATTTATAAAAACTAAAATAAATAAAAAAAACTTTAAAGTGTAAAGCAAATAAAAAATAGAACCTGATTTATATAAAAAGTATTGTTGTAATTTCACCAAATAATACCAAGTTTTTAACAATCTCAATCTGCATAAATAAAGATTTATTCATTATATTACTAATCACTAAAATAAATAAATAAATAAATAAATATATTATATATATATATATATATATAAAACACAAGATTAAAAAAAAGAAAAAAATTAATCACAGCCATAACAAAAAAAGCCCAGCCCAGCCAAGAACCTGCCAAGACCCACTCACCACAAAAAACATAAAACAAATCCTAATATCCTATTACATTTACACGTATAACCAACAAAAAAAAGAAAAGAAGAAGAAGGCAGCACGGGCACGGCCTAGCCCTCTTAACAAATATAAAGTAGAATAGAAAGCAAGCCAAGCCTTATAAGCGTAAAACTTAGGTAGTCCTGGAGTAGTGCTTCGGGCTCTCACATAGTGGGTGGGCCCCACACGTGGGTCCCACCATGGGGCCCACCCACTTTGTGAGAGCCTGGAGCACTGCTCCGGGACTATCTAAGTTTTTACAATTAGTTATACACTTATACTTGAAGTAGTGAAGCTCAAAAGTCAAAACGACAAAACCCATTACCCAGTGCCCCAGCCAGAATCAAAACGCAGCACAGCATTGACGGTAGCAGTGAAAAAAAAAAAGGGTAGTCGGCGGAGGATAGGAAGCTTAAGCCAGCAGCCAAGCAGTCCGATGATTTAGATTAAATCGGAGGAAAGGAAGCTTGAGCCAAACAAATTTGTTCTGTAAAATCATAAGGTTTTACAATTTTATTTTATTTTATTAGATTTTAGTTCAAAATGTGTTTGGCATAAAAAATTTTGAGAGTGTTCCTGATTTTGCTTGAGGGTGTTCCTATTTTATTTTTTAAGGGTTAATAGATAAAAAAATTTAAATTATTATATATAATTTTTTTTTTCAAGTCAGGGTGTTCCTAGGAACACCCTGACTTCAACGTGGCGTCGCCACTAGCAAGAAATCTCTACAATTGTTTCTTCCATCTTCGCTTTTATTGGATCCAAAAATATTACACAATACCTAAATTGGAGGATCCCCAAGTTAGTATACCCATGGAGAAGGTCAAGTCAGTATCAGCGATCTAATGATGCAAGTTGTGAATCTTGCTTGCAGAGACAAACCACACAATCACTATAGACTCAACAATTTTCACAACAAATTTCAATTATTAAGTTGATGGGTTATTATTAATTATCAGATGAATCCATTATAGGCGATCATTTATTATTTAAAATTAATAATTTTTCATCTTAGACTGTTGTAAAATTTGTAGTGCTTTGTATACTTTTTATTTTTTATTTTAAAATTTTTTCATGAATATGACTGAAATTTATTAATCAAACGAAAAGGAAAGGAGTAAGTTGATGACCACAGAAATACAACACAACAAAAATGTTAATTACAGACCCAACCCTACAAACACAGCCAAAAACAAAAACATCACATTTTTTATATTTGAGGCACTTCTACTTCGATCTGGTGACGAAAGAAAAGCCCTCTGAGTCTGAGAGTCCCAAAAAAGGGGAGGTGTCATGCATAAAGGATTTCACGGTCTACTTGATTCTATTTCGCTTCGCCAACCTATCAACTTTCAGGTTCAGCACAGCTGTTCCATAATTTGGATTTTTCCTTTGCCGACTTAGATGAGGTGGCCAAAGTGAACACGAATGCAGAAAAAAAAAATCATATCATAAGAGGCCATGGCTCTAATGGGAATGGGCCTAGAGCGCACTTTAAAAGGGTTTAAGACTCTTCCCTTTGGTTGAAAACCAATCTCTCTTTAATTAAAACTAGCATCTAAATACGTACGTGATACTTTTCTATTTTTTTTGGAAAAAAGTTTATAATTTGTATTTATTATAATTTAAAATTATTACATTTTTCAATCACAAAAAAATTTAAAAGTGTGATGAGTAGGATGCAAATTATTAACTCTTTTTCTAAAAAAATAAAAAAGCTTATGAGCATGCGCGTGCTTAAATGCTAGTTAATATATTGATTAAGATAAATAAAAATTAAAAAAAAAGTGTTTAAACTTTAAAATAATAAAATATTGATTATGTTGTGATCTAATGGAATGAGATTGGATTTCAGTTACTCTATAAAATTAGATTGCTTGTCTTTCTAGAAATAACATAGTAAATTTATGAGATATTGAAGAAGAAGAAGAAGAAGAAGAAGAAGAAGGATTGTTGGGAAGAAGCAAGTGGAATCTGAAAAATACTTTAAAAACGATATTGGGAGATAATTCAATCAAAATCACCTCAATGTATAATATAATAATTCCAAATATTCCAAAAGAAAATACCAGCATTCGATCTTTACAAAAAGTACATCATATTCACATCATTCACTAAAGAGAATGAGAGACATAAGGACTTCATGAAATAAGAATGAATGTCAAAGAAAAATATATACACTGAAAGTACCCTAAACAAAAGGCGAGATTTTGGATTCCATCTTATTTTTGTTGTTGAGTTTGAGTTGTTTGTCTTAAAAAGCTTTCCTCCTTGTATCCTTGCTCATTCAGCCATATGCATAGCACCCATTTGAAACCCTTCTTCTTCTAAGAGAGAGATTTATAGTTACATATCTTTTAAGTAAATAAAACCTAAAAATAACTCTGCTATAAGCGTGTTACTGCTATAAAATGTTGAGATATCAATGTAACATACACGTATAAGAAGAATTTGAATAATGATCAATATTCACTTAGTGTGAGTAGCAACTCTTACTCCATCTTGACCAATGCGGTCCTTCAATTACTGTTATTTTTGGTCTTCCTCTACAAAGCAAAAACAAAATTAATAAGTCTGTTACCTATGCCATAGACCTTGAAACCCCTGAAATGAAATTGATAATAAATTAATCTTAACTTTGGAACTATATAATGCCCCTTAAACTATCTGGTGTCGAATCCAAAGTTTGTAAAGTTGTAGCCACCATTCTGTCAAGCTTCAGGTAAGATAACATCTTAACCCTTTTCTGCATGCAAGTAGGCGGGCTTCAACTCAACTGATCACTCCATTATAGTCAAAATTACCAACATGTGCACAAAACCACATAAAATGCTAAATTACTTGTGATTTTGCATAGCTTCTCTCTCTCTCTCTCTCTCTCTCTCTCTCTCTCTCTCTCTCTCTCTCTCTCATCCTTGCTTTCTGTATTAACCATATATAGAAGCAAAAAAATTACAAATAGTCATCCTTCAACCATTTTTACATCTGTCATGATACAAATCCAAATTTTTGTACCTTGACAATGAGAGCCTAATAAGCACAGAACAAAGGCAATTGATAACGACTCCATAAATATTGGGAAAGAAGAATTCAAATAAATGAATAATAAAGATATATAAAATCCATACCTAGATTCCCAACCAAGCACCTCTGCCATTCCAACAACCGACAAAAGAAATGGAGGTCCAACCTTTGCTGCTTGAATTGCAAGTTCTCGATGACCAATGTGAAGGGCATCATGTTGGGAATTTAACCAAAATTCCAACCTGTGAGAAACAATAAAAATAGAGAAAACACACGCTAAAGAAAAATAATCACACGCACAAGACAGTATTTACGTGGTTCGGCAATTTGCCTACATCCACGAAGTTGCAGGGATTTCACTATTATCAGGGAAAAATACAAAGTGCGGCTACAGTGTTTTTTTTTTCTCTCTCCCTAAAAACACAACAACAGTAGTAGTCTCAAAAAAACCCTAATTATAAAAGCGGCTTTTATATCCTACTTACAGGGTTATAATGGGCTAGGCCAAAAATAAACTAGGCTCCACAAAGCCCAACAAATCTCCCACTTGGAGACTAGTTCAATCATCAACATCAGCCGCTATCCTCCAAAAGCAATCCCTCATCCTTGCAACTCATCCTCCTGTCCTCAAGCTAGAAGACCAATTGAAGCTGCACACAGCTTCAACTTCTCAATAGTGACACCCTTAGTCAACATATCTGCTGGGTTCTTAGATCCACATATCTTCTCAAGTGTTACCAACTTATCTTCAACAAGGTAACGGATAAAGTGGTATTTTGTTTGTATATGCTTCGACTTTGAATGAAAAGCTGATGGTTCAGCCCTGGATGTTGTGGGTATGGAGATGTCCGAATATTGTTACCCAATGGGTCTGTTTGGTTACTGGAGAAGGTTCGACATATTCCTGACCTGAGGAGGAATCTGATTTCTGTTGGACAACTTGATGATGAAGGGCATGCAATACTATTTGTTGGTAGGTACTTGGAAGGTTACAAAGGGAGCTAGAGTATTGGCTCGTGGAAAGAAGACTGGCACTCTCATATGACCTCAAGTCCAAGAGACACAATTGCAGTTGCTGATGCAAGTACTGATACAAGCCTATGGCACCGCAGGCTTGGTCACATGAGTGAGAAGGGATGAAGATGCTGCTGTCAAAAGGAAAACTACCAGAATTGAAGTCCATTGATTTTGACATGTGTGAAAGCTGCATCTTAGGAAAGTGAAAAAGGTGAGTTTTTTTGAAAACTGGCAGAACACCGAAA
>NW_027069838.1:207048-313852 GCF_002906115.3 Quercus suber
TATTCGGACATCTCCCATACCCACAACATCCAGGGCTGAACCATCAGCCAAATACACCTTACCAAAATCACCTACAACATAATTCTGTATGATTTCTCGGTGTGGAGTGGTATGAAACGAAGCTCCTGAATCCAAAACCCAATCATCAAGTGGACTGTCTACTGCAAGAAGTAATGCATCCTGTACCTCTTCTGTTACAGCATTAGCAGAATCATCTTCATTCTTCTTCTTAGGACTTTTGCATTGGTTCCTAAAGTGACCTATTTGCCCACAATTCCAGCATTGTACTTGTTGGCCTGATCTAGACTTACTTCTGTTCCGATTAGAATTTCTGGATTTTGATCTGCCCCGATTTGAGTTTCTGTTATTACCTCTGCCTCTTGTCTCAAGGTTTAGGGCAAAACCAGATCCTGAGGTTTCACCTGCATCTCTTCTGCGAATCTCCTCAGCCAGAATTAAATCTCATATATCATTGTACTTGAGTTTTTCCTTTCCTGTAGAATTACTTACTGCCATCCTCATTGCCTCCCAACTGTTTGGCAAAGAAGCCAATACGATCAGAGCACGAATCTCATCATCAAAATCAATTTCTACAGACGACAATTGATTTGTGATAGTATTAAATTCGTTCAGATGTTGTGCTACTGATGCATTCTCTGCCATCTTCAAATTGAACAGTTTCTTCATCAGATGCACCTTGTTGTTTGCTGACAGCTTTTCATACATACCAGACAAAGCCTTCATCAAATCTGCTGTGGTCTTCTCCTTTACAACATTATGTGCAACAGACCTAGACAGAGTTAACCTGATAACTCCTAGTACCTGTCTGTCAAGAAGAGCCCATTCATCAGCCTTCATCGCCTCAGGTTTTGTCCCCAAAAGCGGCAGATGCAATTTCCTTTCATAGAGATAATCTTCAATCTGCATCCTCCAATACGCGAAGTTTGTGCCATCAAGCTTTTCTATTCCAGACGCCTTTCCTGCTTCCTCTGCCATTGCTCTCACTCAAACCTAACCCTAGGCTCTGATACCAATTGTTGGGAATTTAACCAAAATTCCAACCTGTGAGAAACAATAAAAATAGAGAAAACACACGCCAAAGAAAAATAATCACACGCACAAGACGGTATTTACGTGGTTCGGCAATTTGCCTACGTCCACGGAGTTGCAGGGATTTCACTATTATCAGGGAAAAATACAAAGTGCGGCTACAGTGTTTTTTTTTTTCTCTCCCTAAAAACACAACAACAGTAGTAGTCTCAAAAAAACCCTAATTATAAAAGCGGCTTTTATATCCTACTTACAGGGTTATAATGGGCTAGGCCAAAAATAAACTAGGCTCCACAAAGCCCAACACATCAAACTTTCCCAATGCTACCATTCCTCCTAGAGATGATAATCTTGGGTTCAATACTAAAAAGCCATACGAAATGAAAGTATGATAGGTTTTCTGTTTAGAAATAATAAATAGATGGTAAATATAGGATGAAAGAAACCTGCCACTGGGGACAATCCTTGAGATGGAACCTCACGATCCTCTTCTCGTTGGCTTCGGACACAAACGAATAAAAGAGAGAAGCAAATCAGATTCTACACCAAAATATGATATGAAGCAATACGTATCTAAAGTAATGATTCCCACGTTAGAATTAGAATTTAGAACCTTTTTATTGCAACCACCAAATCATCTCAAGGAACCTTCTGATGTGCTAATACTTCAAGTTACAGAATCATAATTATTTCTTTCCTAAACTTCTAATGAGAAAGTAGAGCATAAAAGTAAATAAAAATTGTCAGCAAGTTAATACAGTAAGTAATTAGTAGCACTGTTGAAGGCAGATTTAGAGGATTTTTACTTCTAGTGCCTCTCAATTCACTGTTTTAAAAATAAACAATCAGAAAGCAAAGGAATTTGTATAATTAAGATCGAAAAGCATAAATATTAAGAGTTATCCTAGAATGTGTGCGTACCTTAGTTCACTGGTGATTGAAGAGAGAAGAGGTCGAGACGTTGAATGCTGATGTGGCTAACGGAAAACGGCCCCATGAGGCCGAAGGTTAACGGCAGCACAAGGAAAAACCGTGACATTTTCGATGGCAAACGGCGTCGTGGGCATCGCCGTGAAATGAGAGATAGAGATAAAATAAATTTAAAAGAAAAATGACAAAATAAATTTGTAGTACAGATTGAATTTTGAAAATCAATAGAAAAATAGTCCTATTTTGTAGGCAATATTGTACGTGGAACTTAAATAATAGTGTAGATAATTTGCTAAATTTAAGGATATGGATGGGAAGTTATAGTAATGGTTTTTTAATAGGAGTGTTTTTTTTTTTTTTTTTCCCTTTAAATTCAAAATAAATAAGAAGATATTTGAAAAAAAAAAAAAAAAAAAAAAAAACGCCGTGAGATCATAGAGTAAGGAAAGCAAATTCTATTTAAAAAAAAATTTGAAAATGTTTAATCAATAGAGTGGTCCTATTTATCACAAAAAAAAGTGGTCATATTTTGTTGGCAATGTTTTAGTGAGCGTTAAAAATATAGTTTTACCAAATTATTCTTTAGTTTTGTTTCTATTTAAAACCTAGGAAAATAAGGGTATTTTGGGAAAAAAAAATTCAGTCCAAGCAGGAAAAACTCCTTAAATAGTAGTATAGATAAAAGAAAAGTCATGATCTTTGGGCCTTTTTTTTTTTTTTTTTTTAATTTTTAATTTTATTTTTATAATGGAAAATTCGAAGTGTTTTGTAGTCTACATTCCCAACTTTTTGGGTTCAGGCCTTTAATCTTCCAATAGACTAAGGGTCCATTTGGGATCTGTTTATTTTGCTGAAACTGAAAACTTTTTACTGAAAGTACTATAAATAAAGGTAAAAGTTAGTTGAAATAATACAGTAGGACTCATGAATAGTATCAAAAAGTATAGTAGGACCTATGAATAATAGCAAAATTAAGCTGAATAGTAAAATAAGTTGGCAAAAATAATCTTTGTCAAATGAATTGGAAAGTTGATACGTATGGCATCTACGTGCAAGTTTATACTGTTTATTATAGTAGAAATTTATAACTTCAAAAATAACAGGTCAAAACCCTTTCAAATTTCAAACAATACAAATCACAAATAGAGTGACAAAAAAAAAAAAAAAAAAATCAATAAGAGACATAGAAGGGATGCTGCGTAAGTGCATCCAATCGAACAAAGCTTGTAAAATGTGCTCTCTGAGTACATAAGGACACTCCACTACATCAAAGACCCGTTTGTTAACATATAATTTGGAATTACAAAAATATATTAATGATTTTATGACAAAAAAAAAAAAAAAAGTTTCCAAGCTCATTTTCAAGGTCGCGCACAAGTCGTAACCAAACACAAAAAAACTGGTCAATTTTTCAGATTTTTTTTTTTTTTTGGGGAAAAAGAAGAAATTATTCTCCAAAAATGTTTTACATTGAAATAAAAAGAGATTAGCCGAAGAGGTGAAAAAATTAATCCAAGAAAGTTAGCAAGACTGATTAGGCAACAATAAATGTAACTTATTCCAATGAGAGGAATAAATCATATAACATGATCACAAAAAATATAACTTATCCAAAGACAGAAATAAATCATACTCCTATAACATAACAAAAGCCTACCCATAAAAGGGATTAATTCTTTAACAACAAGGTCAACTCGACAAAAATCAATTTCAGCTACAACCAGAAGTGTTGTTTTGAAATCCCTTGGCTTTTGAATAGATATCTCATGATACAGTCATGTGAGACATTTCTCTCACATATATGAGATCTACATGTATGAGACCCACACATATTATAAGAGAAATATCTAATAAAATCATTTTATAAGATAATTTTTCGTAGCTTAGAGATAGTTCTTCAAATAGAGTCCACCCCTCAATAAAATTTAGTCTTAATTTGTCATTTCATGTCTCAACATTAGGATTCTTGAATGGCTCCACTTCCACCTTTGCATATTTATTAGTTTTTTCCCATGCCCATATTTACCTCCCTCCCAAACCAATCTTTAGAAAATAATTCAGATCATAATATCTCAATTAGACACGAATAAATAATATAAGAAACAAAATTATAGAAATAATTATTTCTAATAAATTTGAAAGTTATATATCTAAAGGAATTTCTTATATTTGATCCTGAAGTAGAAAGTGTTCCGTTTGTTGAGGTCCTACTTGACTGGAAGAAATGATTTATCTAGTCATTAATTGTTGAAGACTTATGCTTAACTTTGTTACTAACACTTTGCTAAATATTATTATTAGCATTACTGGACATTTCTTTTCGTACTCTACTGGAAACATATGTATTTTAGTTTCATTAAACAAATTTAGTTATGATCAATAGATTGCTTTGTCCTAGTTTCATCATAAACTTTACTTTGACTTCACTAACATTTTGTCATTGCTTTCCTGGATGAATAACACTTCATCAAACGTGTTATTATAACTTCGTAGATCATACTGCTTTTAATCTCAACTTTGATCAGCATGCTAATTACATTTTGCTAGTACTGCTGCTAGAATCAAATCTATGTTATTCCTCACCTCTTTCAGCATGATTTAACTTGTCACTAGTATAAATATTTACATGTCAAGTTCTAATGCCTTTTAGATTATTTTTGAACTAATCTTAATGCTATCAATGTTGTTGCTTAATGCTTTATGTTATAAGTATAACTACACCGTCTCTTACTTTATTCCACTTATTAATTACATTATTTTATTGTTCAATGGAAAGCATAATGGTAGCGGTCAATGCGTGACCCATTGACATGAGTTCCATTCTTGACTCTCCCCCTTTAAATCGATTCCAACTCCTAATGTATCAAATCTTGACATGTGTTCTAGCAATAAAAATCTCACCAAACAGAGCTTTTAAATTTATCTGTAAAAGAATTATTTGAAAAAGGAAAACACCTACTCAAACCATGTACCAACTTTCATTGCTTTGGTGAATTCTATGCGAGGATAGAAAAACTGTTGTTTAGAGATTAGGGTTTTTTGAGACTACTACTGTTGTTGTGTTTTTAGAGAGAGAGAAATGTACTGTGCATCTTGTATTTTTTCCTGATAATAGTAAATCCCTTAACTCCTGGAAGTAGGCAAATTTTCGAACCACTAAATAGTCTTGTGCGTTGATTATTTTTCTTTGGTGCTTGTTTTCTCTATTTTTGATCTCACAGGTTGGAATTTGTGTATATTCCCTACTTGCTCTACTACTAAAGGAAAACCATAAGTAATGGTATTGAACTAAAACAACCAAATGCATAGTATAATCATGGCATGTACATACACAGAGAGAGCAAAACAATGGAATAAAAGGTAATCAACTTCCAGAAGTTCCTTAAAAATGCAAAGTCCTTCAAATGTTCATAAAGAGAAATCATATGTGATTTTAGCTATGCCATTATTGATAATTGATGCCATTAGAATGTTGCACACCAACCATCTAACCAAATCCAGTTTCTTGAGTAACTTTCAAAAACTTGTCATTCTGAGATCATCTGTTAAATAATATAGAGGCTGTAAGAAAAAACTTCCCATTTTGCCACTGAAGAAAAACACCAATGCTTTCTGGAAAATGCTTGATAGTTATAATTCTTCTTAAATAATTTCGAGTCCTATTCTCATGCCCAGTTAATCTGTTATCATCCTAATATTCCACGTGGATTAATTGTAATCTTAATCATGTGTTTATAAACTCTTGGACACCCTCTCCCTTGTAAGCTAGTTTTCAAGAGTGAGTTTCACCCATTGGTTTGTATCACAAACACTCGATCTAGATTAATTACTAGCAAATTTCTAAATCTATATTTGCAAGTCCATGAAACATATTGCCAACAATTACATCAATACCTTATTAAAATTGGACTTAAATTGGCTTTTGCACGTCAATCCATTCCATTTCCCTCTCTCTCTCTCTCTCTCTCTCTCTCTCTCTCTCTCTCTCTCGCTTTTGCACTAATAACCCACTTGGCATAATAATTAAAAAAATTATATAGACATGTGGCACAAAACTAGACTCAAATTGAAAAAATCAGGAATGAAACCAGAACTTGGAGTTAGGGGACGGAATATAAACCAAAAAGGAAAAAAAAAAAATCTTTATGAAACTCCAGATAAGCATCTTTTTTTTTTTTTTTTTTTTCCTTTGAGAGAGAATAAGCATCCATTTAGTATTAACAAAATCTAAAAAAAAAAGTTGGACCATTTATTTTTGGTAAAATTGGTTGAGTGGAGTATTTGATTTTGGTAAAATTTTTATTGGTAATTTTATTGTTGGACTAAATTTTTTGGGCTTACTAATTTTTTGATTTGATTTTTTATCAATAATTTTTTTATGGCCTTTAAGAGGGAAAATACTATTGTAAAGGGTGGCTCAAGTGTAATTTTATTGAACCAAATTGCTAAAGTTAGTACCTATATATACATGTTCTCTTTTTTCATCCCTTGTTTTGTTTTAAGTTATATTTAATATTTAGTTGTATTTTAAAGTTAATATTGGAATTTGTATTTCAATGAATATACCAATTGTTTGATTAATTGCAAAATATAAACAATAGGCTATATATATATATATATAAAATAAATAATGACCAATAATTATTATGACCAAAAACAAAAGGCAACCTTTGTGCTAAAAAAGAATGGAAACTATGGTTTAAGTTTCTTACAACAAAACAACCAATTAATTATAATTGATATAGCTATCAAAAAGCATTATAATTGATATGGCTTTTTTTTTTTTTTGAATCATTGTTTTGTTGGATTTTACTTTCAAAAGTTTTTTTCTTGAATTTATAAAATTTTGTAATACATTTTGTGTTATAAATATTATTCGGAGAAAATTCATATTTTGATGTGACTTCCCCCCCCCCCCCTCTTTTTGGTTTGAATCATGATTTTTGTTAGGACATATGTGATTCACATGTTAAGAACATATGTCATAATTTTATGTAATTGGCTAATCCTTTGACAAAACACATTTTACTTGTATTTGGGTAGATCTAAGACGTGTTGAAATACTTCAAGAAATCATATTTCAAGANCTTCTCTCTCTCTCTCTCTCTCTCTCTCTCTCTCTCTCTCTCTCTCTCGCTTTTGCACTAATAACCCACTTGGCATAATAATTAAAAAAATTATATAGACATGTGGCACAAAACTAGACTCAAATTGAAAAAATCAGGAATGAAACCAGAACTTGGAGTTAGGGGACGGAATATAAACCAAAAAGGAAAAAAAAAAAATCTTTATGAAACTCCAGATAAGCATCTTTTTTTTTTTTTTTTTTTTCCTTTGAGAGAGAATAAGCATCCATTTAGTATTAACAAAATCTAAAAAAAAAAGTTGGACCATTTATTTTTGGTAAAATTGGTTGAGTGGAGTATTTGATTTTGGTAAAATTTTTATTGGTAATTTTATTGTTGGACTAAATTTTTTGGGCTTACTAATTTTTTGATTTGATTTTTTATCAATAATTTTTTTATGGCCTTTAAGAGGGAAAATACTATTGTAAAGGGTGGCTCAAGTGTAATTTTATTGAACCAAATTGCTAAAGTTAGTACCTATATATACATGTTCTCTTTTTTCATCCCTTTTTTTGTTTTAAGTTATATTTAATATTTAGTTGTATTTTAAAGTTAATATTGGAATTTGTATTTCAATGAATATACCAATTGTTTGATTAATTGCAAAATATAAACAATAGGCTATATATATATATATATAAAATAAATAATGACCAATAATTATTATGACCAAAAACAAAAGGCAACCTTTGTGCTAAAAAAGAATGGAAACTATGGTTTAAGTTTCTTACAACAAAACAACCAATTAATTATAATTGATATAGCTATCAAAAAGCATTATAATTGATATGGCTTTTTTTTTTTTTTGAATCATTGTTTTGTTGGATTTTACTTTCAAAAGTTTTTTTCTTGAATTTATAAAATTTTGTAATACATTTTGTGTTATAAATATTATTCGGAGAAAATTCATATTTTGATGTGACTTCCCCCCCCCCCCCTCTTTTTGGTTTGAATCATGATTTTTGTTAGGACATATGTGATTCACATGTTAAGAACATATGTCATAATTTTATGTAATTGGCTAATCCTTTGACAAAACACATTTTACTTGTATTTGGGTAGATCTAAGACGTGTTGAAATACTTCAAGAAATCATATTTCAAGATCAAGTGTTGAAGCCTTTAAGTCTGTCCAAGAAAACAAGCTGAAAGTGCAAAGTTACTAAAGCTCGACAACTAGCATGTGTCGAGGTTTAAGGAAGCTGTTCTACCTGTGGCTCAATAGCTATCTCGATAGATGCTCGACAGCTTCTATCTGTCGAGGTTTACAAAATCAGAATTTCTAATCTGATTTCTTGGGATCCGATTTTATGTGTTTGGGCCTTCTTTTCTCCTAACCCTAGACATATAACAAGTTGTACAAGCATTGACCAAAGTCTGTTCAAGCAATTTGTGACCGGAGACAAAGTTTTGCCCTAGTTCATCTCTTCTGAATAAGTTGCTGTGTATGCGCACCTTTGGGTTTTGTGACCAAGTATCTTCTTAATCTTCATCGTGGATGAATTGAAGAACTTTGTAGCCAACAACTCTTTCTAGTTGGTGATTGAAGTCACGTACTGGGATCCGCACATTGGTTAGTCACGTACTTGGGAGCCGTACATCAAAAGGGAAAATTGTCACTACAGAACAAGTCTAATTGGTATTGAGGTAAGGGTTCAATTGTAGGTTGTAAGATACTTAAGATTCCTTTACTTGTAATCGCTTGTTGTGATAATAGTGGAATTTTGGGAGTGGTGACCTGAAAATCACCTGGTGGGGTTTTTGCCGTTAGGGTTTCCCCATTCGTAAACAAATCACCGTGTTATTTATTTTCCGCTGTATAATTAGTTTATTGGTGATTTGTTTGTGCTACCACGCGTTTGCATGTTAATTAACTTAACTAGTCGCTAACCCGTGCGATGCACGGGATAGTTAAATAAAATGACAATTAACCAACATCACGTTAAGGTAAAAGAATTAGTGAGAGACTGATTTGCCCACCAAGAATTTAAAAGAAAAAAAGATTGATATAATAAAATCTAAGAAATTTAGAAATAGAAAAGTGGGTTAATAATATGCATATTACAGACATTTTGCTAGTTAGCGTTTAAAAAAAAAAGATCTGTCATAATTAAATAAAATACAATGGGAAGAAATATTTAACTTCTATGCTTTTCTATAGTTTAGAAGTGTTGTCTAACGTAGAATGTTATTGAGTTGTAAGAAAGATTTTTATAAAATATTAATACCATATATATGTGCTTATATTGTCAATGTCTCACTGCAGGTGCATAGTTACTGAAACCTACAAAGTAATTTACAATTCTTAAATTAATAAAGCAAAATTCCCAAAAGTTATATATAAACACACACTCAAAACTGATATAAACTACAAAGATAAAAACAAATCTTATTTAGTCGTAGTAATAATAATATAAACAATTCAAAACATGGAACATTATCAAATTTATAACACCTAATTCCATTATCTTTTATGTTGAATCCAAAAAAAAAAATTAATTAAAATTAATCCAAACAAATAATTAATCAACCAAAAATCAAAGCTTTAATTAAGAGAACAAAAAATCACATGAACCCAAATAAAAATTCTCAATAAAGTAAGAACATATAAGGTAAAGAATTAAGATCAACCTACTGAGATGCAAATACCAAAAACCCCGAAACTTAAAGCTTCCAAATTTTATAGAATCCCCAAATTCTACTCCAAAACCAAACAAAACCCTTCAAATTCAAAAAATTCATATATAATATACCAAATAAAAATTTACCACACCTTGGACTGGAAGACATAGGTTGCAACTTTGATTTTTTCTAAAAAATAGAGATGTTTCATCTGCCATATACAATATAAAATACTTATTAGAAATTTCAACCCAAAAACCAAACCCATAAAAACACTATCAAAATATAGAGATTAACCCAAATACTTAGAAGAAAATCAATTCTAAACATAATAAAACAATAAGATAGAATGAAAATTTCAGGCACATATGAAAGCAAATAAAAAAGACAAAACCTATGTTTTTTTTATTTATTATTTTTACGTGAGTCTATCTCCTTCTTATTTTTTTAATCTTAAAGTGAAGTTAAGTTTAGGGTTTTGAGATGGTAATTGCTAGGGTTTTAAGGAGAGAAGAGAGAGTTCGACCAGGAGTCTCTCTCCTTTTTTCTTAATCCTAAAGTTTATTTATTTATTTATTTTTTGGTGAGTCCTTTTTTTTTTTTTTTTTGCAACCTAATTTTTGTAATTATTCAATTTTGGTATTTTTATGCAAAAAAACGTTATTTTAGGTCTAGGTGATTTATTTCCTTATTTTTAGGTTCTTTTAATGTTTTTTAGGTCAAATTTGGTTCCTATTATGGTTAGGTATTAATTAGGGTTTATTTTAGAATATATTTTCTTGTCTATCAAGTTTTATAGAGCCCTTAAATAGGCCTCCAAGTTTGAATACATTTTTCAATATTATTGATATTAATAAAAATTCAAACTTTTGTCTATTTTTTTTTTCCTGGTGGATTCTATATAAGATATAAAACCTAAAATAAAAAGAATCTAAAATAAAAATAAAAAGAAAATAGTGATGATGTGGAAAATTGTGAGAGCTTCAGAGGCTTCGGTTTTATATATATATATATATATAGATTAATTCACTTGGCTAAATTAATTGGTTAATTTATCACAAGGGGTCAATTCGTTTTTGACCTCTTAGTTTTGTTGGGTTTTAGGTCCTAAAAATGTTTGTTTCATTTTTTTTCTTTGATTTAAAAATATTTTAGATACATTTTCAATGTTTTAGATATTAAGGAAAAAAATTTTGGTTATTGGGAAAGTTTTTTCCTTACCATTTTTTAGCATATTTTGATGATGAACAAAATTTTATAAATAAATGTTATATAGGAATGGATATTTTTCCTACTTTACCTTTTAACTTCTTGAGAAAGATTGTTTTGTTTTTCCTTTTCATATATATCTAGTATTAAACTTTCTTGTGCATCATGCAGGTCAGTTTAGATCTAAAATGCAAGCAAATATCTCATTCTCAATTTCTTTTGTTACTTCATTTCGATCTAAACACATGAGCATAGATTTTTTTTTTTTTTTTTTTAAAATAGAAAGTTAGCAACCCATCCACCTCCCTAATCATAATACATGAAAGAATGGAAAATTCATTAATTTTAAAATAATCGATATAGATGTATTAGAGTATACTTTAAAATAAAAAGAATGATGGTATATTGGTCCCTACATTCATGTATTTCCAAAAATAAGATTATTTGAGAAACTTTGGTCTAATGAATTAAGCTATAGATGAGATTATGCCGACCCAAACATCCATCCTTACTAAATTTTAAAAAGAACGTTAGTATATTAAGGTTATGGTTGTAATGTAGGAGATCAATTGCCCAATAGGAAAGAAGACTAAATACACTATAATTAGTGATGATGCTTAGATCGTCAGTCAAGATGTTCGTCCAGAATAATCTCGTCGTCCAGCTGTTTCAGCCCTGGGATGCAAAACAAAGCAACAGTCACCGGGGGGGGGAGCGCTACCCACAACGCCTCCGATGATTAAGTTAGATGAGCACAATAAGCAAAGGAAAGCAGTGTAAAGTGATGATGAAGTGGGATGAGGGTGAAACCAGTCACAGGAGACGCGCTAGTACTCCAGACGAACCAAACTCAAGCGTCCTCAGAGAAATGAGAAAAGAGATGGACGAATTACGAAATGCCATTAAAGGAAAGACGGACCTAGGAGTAGACAGGATCGTCAGGCAATCTGACTCGCCCTTCACTGCTGCTGTCCAAGAATGCCCAGTACCCTCAAAGTTTCGTCTGCCCCAGCTCGAACCCTTCGACGGGCTGAAGGATCCGTTGGATCATCTCAATACTTTCAAGACAACTTTGGGGCTCCAACAACCCCCGATGAAATACTATGCCGGTCATTCCCCACAACCCTTAAAGGGGCAGCCCGAGAATGGTTCGCCAAACTACCTACTTCAACCATTGACAACTTCGAGCAACTGAGCAACTCTTTTATTCGTCACTTTGTGGGAGGACAACGACCAAAAAGGACTGCTGATCACCTGCTCACAATCAAGCAAGGGAAAAAGAGAGTTTACGGTCCTATGTAACGCGCTTCACACGAGGAATGCTGGAAGTAGACGAATCTGATGACAAGGTGCAGCTTACGACCTTCAAAGCCGGGTTGAAGTCTAGAGACTTCGTGGCCTCCCTAGCAAAAAATCCTCCCAAATCTATGGCAGAAGCGCTACTAAAAGCACAGAAGTACATGAACGCCGAGGATGCGCTAGCGGCCATAGACGGGACGGAAAAAACACGAGAGAAGAAGAAAGAGAAGGAGGACGATAAGAGGGGACAAAAAAGAGACCGGACGGACCGACGTAATGACGACTGGAATAGACGAAGGGACGATAAAAACTCTCGACAGATGAAGTTCACACCGTTGATAATGCCAGTTGACCAGATTCTGGGTGAAATAAGGACGAGCAAGGCCTTAGGTGGCCGAGGCCACTCCAATCACCCCCTAATGTACGAGACAAGAGGAAGTATTGCCGTTTCCATAAAGATCACGGGCACTACACAGAAGACTGCCGAGATCTGAAAGAGCAGATAGAAGAGCTTATTCAAAAAGGAAAACTCCAAAAGTATGTGAGAAGAGGGGAAGCCAGCAGATATGGCAAGAAAGAGCATCAAGGGGATTCCCGAAGAAACGAAGGTCAACCAACCCATCCTCAGAATGCAAAAGGGGAAATAAAGACGATTGCAGGAGGTCCGTCCATAGGAGGGTCGTCCAGATCCCTCATAAAGTCATACCAAAGGCAGATAAACAGCGTCCACGGCCCACCACCTGTTAAACAAAGACGCACGAATCAAGATATGTGTTTCTCCGAAGAAGATGCCAGAGGAATCAAACAGCCTCATGACGACCCACTGGTGATCATGATCATGATCGAAGAGTTCAACACGAGGAGGGTTCTGGTAGACAATGGGAGTTCCGCGGATATTATTTACCTATCTGCTTTTCAGCAGCTGAAGATAGATCCAAATAGACTTCGACCATTTGAATCACCCCTCGTCAGCTTCAGTGGGGATAAAGTCTATCCTCGGGGCATTGTGACACTGACTGTAACCGCTGGATCGTATCCCTTCCAGGTAACAAACAGGCACAATTTTTTGGTCGTGGATTCTCCTTCATCCTACAATGTAATCATAGGACGACCTACACTTAATCTATGGAAAGCTGCTACGTCCACATACTGCCTGAAGGTAAAGTTTCCTACAGAACAGGGAGTCGGAGAAATAAAAGGAGATCAAGTCCTAGCGAGAGAATGCTATCAGGCGGTCCTGGCATCCAGAGAAAACCATACGTGGGTGATCGAAGAAAAGTCCGCTGAAATCAAAGAGAAGTTAGAAACAGTGGAATTGGTCGAGGGGGATCCATCGAAGACGACTCAAGTAGGGACGAACCTGAGCCCAAAAACAAAGGAATTGATCGTCCGCTTCCTAAAGAAAAATCTCGATGTATTCGCATGGAGCCATGAAGATATGCCCGGAATCCCTGCGGATATCATCGAGCATCGCCTGAACGTGGATCCAAAGAAGAAGCCCGTGCAGCAAAAACGCAGAGTTTTTGCTCCCGAAAGAAACAAGGCAGTGACGGACGAAGTGAACAAGTTGCTCGCTGCTAACTTCGTCCGAGAAGTTTATTATCCAGAATGGTTGGCCAATGTCGTCATGGTCAAAAAGGCCAACGGAAAATGGAGGATGTGCGTTGACTTCACCGATCTAAACCAAGCCTGCCCAAAGGACAGCTTCCCCTTACCCAGAATAGATCAGTTAGTTGATTCCACGGCCGGGCACAAGCTCATGACGTTCATGGACGCATTTTCGGGGTACAACCAGATACAGATGGCCGAGGAAGATCAAGAAAAAACTGCCTTCGTTACCAGCCAGGGGCTTTATTGCTACAAAGTCATGCCTTTTGGCTTGAAAAATGCAGGCGCCACGTACCAGAGGTTAGTAAATCAGATGTTCAGGGAACAGATTGGGAGAAATATAGAAGTCTACGTCGATGATATGCTCGTGAAGAGCAGAGAAGAGGAAGATCATCTAGACGACCTCGGGGAAACGTTCAACACGCTCAGGCGATACTGCATGAAGTTGAATCCCTCCAAGTGTGCCTTCGGAGTGTCATCAGGCAAGTTCCTTGGGTTCATGGTTTCGTGGAGAGGAATTGAAGCCAACCCGGAAAAGATAAAAGCCATTCTTGAAATGTCTTCGCCAAGAACAACTAAAGAAGTGCAATCGCTCACGGGCCGGGTCGCGGCCCTCAATAGATTCGTTTCAAAAGCGACGGATAAGTGCCTCCCTTTCTTCAAAACCCTGAAAAAGGCGTTTTCCTGGACGGAGGAGTGCGAGGACGCGTTCCAGGATTTGAAGCGATACCTAAGTAACCCCCCACTATTAAGTCCGTCCAAGGAAGGTGAAGTTCTTTTCCTATACTTGGCAGTATCTGTCACGGCCGTAAGTGCAGCCCTAATTAGGGAAGAAGACAAAAAGCAACTCCCCGTATATTACGTCAGTCAGGCCTTCCAGGGGGCCGAGGCTCGTTATCCACGAATTGAGAAGATTACCTTTGCACTAATTGTGGCCTCCAGAAAACTTCGCCCGTATTTTCAGGCCAATCCAATTAAAGTAATGACGGACCAACCCATAAAGAAAGCTATGAACAAACCCGAAGCAGCAGGACGAATGGTTCAGTGGGCAATTGAGCTCAGTCAGTTCGATGTCGAATATTGCCCCCGTACAGCCATAAAAGCCCAGGTATTAGCAGATTTCATAGCAGAATTTACCACCAACGAACAAGAAGAAAATCGGGAAGACATTTGGACAGTTAATACGGATGGCTCATCCACACGAAACGGAGGAGGAGCAGGAGTCGTTATTGTTTCCCCCCAAGAAGACGTTCTCAAGTATGGCGTCCAGCTGAAATTTCCCGTAACCAATAACGAAGCAGAATACGAGGCCCTTCTAACTGGGCTCAGGTTGGCCCAAGCACTGGGAGCTGAAAATGTAGTGATCAAAAGTGATTCCCAACTCGTCATTGGACAGGCCAGGGGAGACTTTGGAGCAAAGGAAGAAAGGATGCAAAAGTACCTCCAATTGACGAACCAACTAGTCAGCAAATTTAACAATGTGGAGTTCGTGCAGGTCCCGCGAGAGCAGAACCAGGAGGCTGACGAAGTGGCCCGGAGCGCCTCAACGGACGCTGCGGACGTGACCAGCAAATGGAAGCTAGAAGAGCAAAACTTCCCCAGCATCAAGAAACTAGATAATTTCTCTGTACACATTTCTCAGGGATGGACGAGTCCAATCCTATCCTTCCTCAGAGATGGACGGTTGCCATCAGACACCGAAGAGGCTAGGAAAATCCGCAAAAGATCTGCCCGATTTACCATCCTGAATGACCAACTGTATAGAAGAGGTTTCTCTCAACCTTACCTGAAGTGCCTAGAGGAAGAAGACGCGAAGTACGTTCTCGAGGAAGTGCACGGGGGAATCTGTGGAGATCACACGGGGTCAAGATCTCTCGTCAGGAAAATCATGCAGGCAGGCTACTTCTGGCCAACGATGCAGCAGGAAGCCTCAGATTTTGTGAAGAAATGTGACAGCTGCCAGAGATACGGGAACGTCCAGCGAGTGCCAGGAGAAAGGATGACGACTATCTCCTCGCCCTGGCCCTTCGCGCAGTGGGGTATCGACATCATGGGCCCCCTACCACAGGGAAAAAGACAAGTAAAGTTCCTGCTGGTCGCAATTGACTATTTTACGAAGTGGGTCGAAGCAGAAGCTCTTGCAACGATCACAGAAGCTCAGGTACAAAACTTTGTCTGGAAAAACATTGTTTGCAGGTTCGGGATTCCAAGGACGATCATCTCTGACAACGGTCGTCAGTTCGACAGCCAAAAGTTCAAGTCATTTTGCTCAGGCTTAGGAATCAAGAACAAATACTCTTCACCAGGGCATCCTCAGGCTAATGGGCAGACGGAAGTAACTAACCGGACCTTGCTCAAATCCATCAAGTCCAGGTTAGTGGGGGCAAAGGGAGCATGGCCAGAAGAGCTGCCAGGCGTATTATGGGCTTACAGGACAACGACAAGAACACCAACGGGAGAAACCCCCTTCAACCTGACGTACGGCGCGGAGGCAGTCATCCCAGTTGAGGTTGGCCTCACAAGCACAAGAAGAGAATTCTTTGACGAAAGAAGCAACGAGAACCAGTTAAGAATAAACCTAGATGGTCTGGACGAGGTTAGAGAGCGGGCCTCCCAAAGAATGACCAGGTACCAGCAAAAAATGGCAAGATACTACAATCAAAGGGTAAAACTAAAAAGATTCAACGTTGGTGACCTCGTCCTCAGAAAGGTGACCTCAGCAACAAAGGACCCTGCTCAAGGAAAATTAAACCCAAACTGGGAAGGGCCTTACCGAGTTGTCCACTATTCACGACAAGGGAGCTATCATCTAGAAGATCTGAACGGAAATAAGTTACCTCGACCATGGAACATCGAGCATCTAAAAAGGTATCACAGGAAATGATCCATGGCCCTATTACTGTAACACTGTACCACATTTTCCATTAAAGCAAGTTAGTTACATGCATTATCTTCTGCGTATTGCATATTCTTGTATAAGTGGTTATTCAGGATTCAGTCAATGATCATCCAGCATTTTAATCGTTTCGTCCAATAAAGTTCTTTGTATTCAGATCGTCGTTTTTAAAACTGAACAATTATTCGTCCAGATCAAAAAGGCGACGGTATCCTTAGACAGGATTTACCTCGTCCAGATCAAAAAGATGAATTCAGCAAGAATGCCCTCATCGTTCGATTCGTAAAAGGAATAAAAGAGAATAAGGATCGTCCAGATCAAAAAGACAATGAAACCCACATCGGGAATAAAACATTGTCCAGATCTACAGAGACGATGACACTCACCTAAAAGGCGCATGTTGCCCAAATAACAAAAGGAAATATTTAAATTTCCAAGTCCACAGAAGGACGAAGAAGTTTTTCTTTGAAGAGACGAGGGGATGTTTCCAAGTAAAAATCTTTTCTAAAAAGAAAAAACCATTCTCATGACAGTTATGAAAGAAAAACATATCAAATATATATGCGCCAAAAAAGGCAAACTGTTCAAAAGAAAGGAAGGAAAAACCCCAAAGCATACAGGGATCAGGACAATTGTTCTCTCTTGATAGCCCAAAACACAAGGGGCATATATATATAAAAAAAAAAAAAAACAAACTCATATTACATAAAAAACCAATTACTGGGTGGGAAGATCATCTCCACCCTCACCAGCTGCTGGGGGATCCTCGCCTGAAGCCGCTGGCCCCTGAGCAGTCGAAGCAGCCTCGTCCGCCTCGATCTCCTTATCAACTGCTTCAAAATCGAGGTCGTCCAGGTTAACTCCTTCACCATGCTTCATCATATATCTTCTCAGCAGCTCGAAACCCTTAAAATACCACTGGAAGAGGATGGTATTATATTCGTCGGTCGTTTGAAAGGCAAGGACGGCCTTGGCCACGGCTGCCTTCATCCTCTGACCCGCAGCCGCAAGAAGCTCGTCCCTTTGTTTCACTTGCAACCTTTCAGCTTCCAACTCAGCGGTCAAAGCCTTAACCTGCTCTGCGGAAGTGTTATGAGCGTCCATAGCATTGATTAGATCCTTGCGCAGGATTGACGCCTCAGCTTCCAGAGATTCCACCTTCGAACTAGCCATGACAGCCTTTTCCTCACTCGCCAAAAATTGGGAGGTAAGGTGCACGGTCTCCCCCAGTACCTGTGGGCAAAAACTTAAAACAAACATGAGTTCGTGTACACTTGTATCTTGAAAAAAGGACTAGGAACGATTCAAAAGATACCTGCACGAGCTTATGGACATGCTGGTTCACCATTTGATGAGAAGGCACGAGAGAAATCTCCCTCTTCTCGTCAGGCGTAAGAAACTCGTTGGCCCGGGCAACTGCAGCATCAGCATCCTCCCAGATCGAGGATCCAAGCTTCTCTTTTCCTTTCTTGCTCACCTTTTGACGCTTGGGAGCCGGGACCTCCTCCAGAGAAATGGCTGGAGAAGTAGTCCTTGTCTCGTCCATAGTAGGGGTGGACGATCCCCTTTCCGTCGTCTCTCTCTCTCTCGTTCTCTCTCTTTCTCTATCCGTAAATTTCAGCGTCTTCTGCCCAATGCTCGAAAGGGGTTCATTCTTCTTCCCCTTGACCTTGGCATACATGTCCTTGTTGAACTTACTCGTCATTTCTGCAGTAACAAATGGGAAAGAATTAGAAGGATAAAGAAAAGTAAGACGACCCTATGTATCAAGATTACTCACTCTTTCTTTGCTCTCGATCGATTGCTTGAAGGACGTATATGGAAGGCTCCGGCCCCAGACAATGACGGGATAGAGTGCGTGGATCAACGAGCTCGTCAAAGTCGTCAATCGTCTTCGCGTACTTAATCGCCTCTTGAACTCTCTCCCTAAATTGGCTCTTCAGATCAGGGCGTGTTTTCACTGCACAAGAAAGAAACGTTTCTAAATTGTGAGGACGAATAAATGAGGTTTCCAAGAGCAGGGAAGAAGGTGAGCATGAAAGACGAACGCACCAAGACGAGGGGTCTCCCACCGTCGCAGCATTCTGGGGACATGCCCCCAAAAGTCATCTGACTCTGTTTCCCAACCATCTCCACGCACGAAGAAATACCTCGACTTCCAGTAGCGGAAGGACGAAGGTAAATCCACTATTAGACGAGACCTCCTATCCCAAGGAACGAGCTCGTAATAACCAAACTCCCTAGACCCTTTCAGACGATAAAGGTGGGTAAGTTCGTTGACAGTTATCATCTCCCCATCTGCTATGATCGTCCAGATCACCATACAGCTGATGACGATTCTCCAAGAATTAGGCATAAACTGCCCGGGGGCAATTTGGAAATGATCTAGAAGCTCCATGTTGAAAGGGTGAACGGGGAACCTCAAACCACACAGGAAGGCAGCCTCGTAGAAGCAAACCTCACCGTGAGCAAAGGTGCAAGCCCTTTCCCCCTTTCTGGGCAGACGAACCCTAGTTTCTGGAGGAAATTGAAACCTATCCCTAAATTTGCTGAAAACCTCTACACTCAGATCACATTTTTCCTTGAAGGCATGAAAAGTACGGGGGACGACGATAGAAGTAGATGGTGCTGACGAGGGAGGAATCACGGAGGTGGCTGTATCCATCACAGCCCCGTCCGCTACCGCGCCAGAAGACGAGCCCCCATCAGAACCAGTGGACCTGACAACAGAACCCATTTTTTCCCCCCTAAAAGGCTCACGGGTAGATTTAAACCAAGAAAGTGACCTCTGTAACAACGGGTGTAAATCCCTCAGAACTAAATCTAGACCAGACCCCCCTACCGCAAAGTCGCCGGACTGTGGATACCGGTCATCGGAAAGTTCCGGAAATCCCCCCAAACGGGCAAAAAGAAAGGAAATAGAAGGAGAAATATCCTCAAAATCAGAATAACCTACCATTAAGAAGAGGAATGTGCATATCGAAAAAAGAAAGTAAGCAAAGATGCATAGGCAACAAAAGGAAAGAAGCACAAAAGAAGGGATACGCACCTTAAAGGAAAGGAGAAAATATCTGAAGTCACAGGGCAGAGCAGCAGCGACAAATGACACAGAAGGGGCGGAAACTGAAAAGGAAAACTATAGGAAGGCAACTAAAAGACAAAAGGTTAGTAAAAGTGGAAGTTAAATGTACCTTGGAAATCGCGGGAAGCCAAAAAGGCCTTCGCCGGAAACGATGCTCCCCCACCAACCATTTTTTGACACATGGCAGCAGAGTATGCCACGCCGCCACGAAGCAGTTAATGCGGAGAACACTTTCCCAAAAAAAAAAAAAAAAAAAAAAAAAAAAAAATCGATTTGTATTCCCGGGATCGTCCAGGAACCTAGACGACCTGGGAATGGGGGGAAACTGACGAGCTCATAATTTGATCGTCCATCTAATCGTCCACTGTATATGGACGACCAATAAGGACGGTATCATTATCTCCACGATACTGAGAAACGCCACCTGACCAACCCAACTAAGGACGACCGTTACCAGTGGCAGCATTTAATGCTAATTCCGTTGAAGAAAACCGGCAAACCTAACAGCTGGCTCAGGCGTTACGAATCTAAGCCATAATGCCCCCATAATAACCCTGCCAACGGCTAGAAGGGCTCTATATATATCATCAGAAGGGGTAAGAAAAGGATTCATGCTATTCACTGTTAACTTCTATGGGACCATCCCTCTGTTGCAACTGCTGTCTCATTTCTCGATTTTGCTTGGTGAGTTCCTCTACTGTGGCCGCAAGTGCTTGGATTTGTTGAGCCAACGCAGCCGGCTCCGGATTAGAACTGGATTCCATCTTGTTACAATAGAACGATGTCTCTGAACCAATCGTCCACAGATCAAAAACTTCCCCACAGACGGCGCCAAACTGATGATGCTTAGATCGTCAGTCAAGATGTTCGTCCAGAATAATCTCGTCGTCCAGCTGTTTCAGCCCTGGGATGCAAAACAAAGCAACAGTCACCGGGGGGGGGAGCGCTACCCACAACGCCTCCGATGATTAAGTTAGATGAGCACAATAAGCAAAGGAAAGCAGTGTAAAGTGATGATGAAGTGTGAATAGCATGAATCCTTTTCTTACCCCTTCTGATGATATATATAGAGCCCTTCTAGCCGTTGGCAGGGTTATTATGGGGGCATTATGGCTTAGATTCGTAACGCCTGAGCCAGCTGTTAGGTTTGCCGGTTTTCTTCAACGGAATTAGCATTAAATGCTGCCACTGGTAACGGTCGTCCTTAGTTGGGTTGGTCAGGTGGCGTTTCTCAGTATCGTGGAGATAATGATACCGTCCTTATTGGTCGTCCATATACAGTGGACGATTAGATGGACGATCAAATTATGAGCTTGTCAATTAGCACATCTCAATCAATATGGAGAAAAATCTTTGCAATTTATTGTGCAGGTCATTATAGTGATTCCCATTAACATTCTAGTTAGTATAATTCATCCAATGACAATATAACTAGGAGTTTGAGCAACGACAATAGTTAGGACACCCACGATATTGAAAAAAATTATCAAATTTTTTCTCCCAAGTATATTATTCAGCTAAATAGCCAACAAAGATATGATCAATTTTTGAAACCATTGATGCTCATCAATGGTTGGAAAATCTTGGCACATGTAAAATAGCGCTACTAAGATTACACCTATAATCATGACATATGTATAATTTATTTTTGGGAAATGTTAACTAGTGCCGTTGGGGCATTAGTTAAGAATCCATTTTAAGAAAGTTTTGATATTACTTTTATGGAAAATGAAAAAAAACTGTCAAAACATTAATTGCTTTTTTTTTTTTCTTTTCCCATAAAAAATTTCTTTAATTGGATTGTTAACCAATACCCTATGGTACTCGTTAACATGACTCTTTATTTTTATGAGATTATGCCTACAATTAATCATGGAATATGTTTATACATATGTTTGACTTCAAATTAGTTTTTCTTAACTCTACTTATTATAATTTTTTCTCTATCATATAAGATAGGAGGAAATTTAAGAATAAAATTAGTGTGAAAATATTTATTATCTTAAACAAATTATTGTTATTTATATGTTTATGAACATGTTTAGTATATAGTAAGTGCAAAAATTTACTCCAAAGTAGAGATTGGGTTTAATGCCACCTCTTCCTTTGTACTATGTGATGGTGCAAGGAAAACGTGCTTAGCTGTGTCTCGTCCATATGGCCGTCCATGACAAAGTACAAAGCAGAAGAATGAGTGGGTCTTACACTCGTCCCTCTCTTACCCTCCTTGATTGCACTCGTCCTTCATTCACTCATCCACTAGCAGCGAATCTCGTCCGTCTTTAGTGATGGATGGACGAGGTTTATCTGAGTGGCAAACTCTTCCAAAAGCCAAGAGTCACGTTGTTGTGAACCAAGCCTTCTTTTAACTGTTGAACACCATTCCCGATGAGATAACTTCCATGGCAGTTATGGAAGTTATCTCTGAATCCTCCAAACTCTACGACGATAGGAAAAATAACTGTCAAGCTAACACTATACAAAGCCCCTTCTACGCAGAGGTAAGGGAAAGACATTTTATTTTCTAGAAAAATTGGTGAAGTCTTTGAAATGCTTTCTTTTCTACTTAAACCCACTAACTTTACCATCGGAGGATTCAAGAACGGCCACTACTGGTCTACTCTGATCTTCTTTGGCTTTTCAGGACTCACCTTTCAAGATCATCAACGCCAGGGAACCTTTCAGCCCACTGATTTCCAAGGATACATCAGTTGGCGCCGTCTGTGGGAAGGAAATTTGTTGAGTTCTATGATTTCTTTCTCCAACAAAGGGTTGAAATGGTTCGGACAAGATCTAGGGCTACTAGTCCAGGCCCTCAACAAAGCAGGGACGCCTCCAGTAAACCTCATCGCGACCGTCAATTAGCACCCACCATGCAACCATCTTCATTCCAGCACATGCAATCCATGGTCGCTGCTATGGTGAAGTTAACTCGCCAGAACCAGGAGTTGGTCAGACAACTTGATTTAAGGAAGCAGCGTCATGAATGGAACACCGAAGAACGGGCCCAGAGTCAAGAAGAGGAAAGGAATGTTGAACCTGAAAACCAGTCTAGGGGTACCGCTTCACAGAGGGTACCTCATTTGGAAAGGGAAATGGATCAAATGAGAAGAGTTATGGATGAGATGAGGGAGAATATGAGGAGAACGAACCCTGTAGAAGACTTAGTTCACAGGACTGATTCCCCCTTTGTGGCTTCCATCAATGCTCACCCTTTGCCACCCAAGTTCAAGATGCCTCCATTAAATTCGTATGATGGGACGCAGGATTCTTTTGACCATATTGCCACCTTCAAAACTACCATGCACCTTCAAGGAGTTCCAGATGAAATAATGTGCAGAGCTTTCCCTACTACCCTCAAAGGACCTACACGAGTGTGGTTTAGCAAAATACCTCCTAACATAGTGACGTCCTTTGAAGAGTTAAGCAAGTTGTTCGTTAATAATTTTATTGGAGGGCAGAGGCACAAACGTTCTTCGTTTAGCTTGCTAACCATAGAGTAAGGGGAGAATGAAAGTTTGCGATCCTTTATCACGCAGTTCAACAGGGATGCCTTGGTGGTGGACGAGGTGGATGATAAGCTCCTTTTGGCGGCATTCTATAATGAGGTTCACTCTGATTTGTTCATCCACAAGTTATATGAACAGGTGCCTCAGACCATGGCTGAACTAGTTCATTTAGCCCAGAACTTTATGAATGCGGAGGATGCTATCATAGCCAAGAAGAGAAAGAGAGTTGAGAAAGTGGAAGCTAATCCAATGCATCAGTCGGAACAAGGTCCTCGTCCTAAGAAGGGACGAACAGAAGATAGGAAGGACCAAGAGAAGAAAACAGGTTCTTCAGCATGAAATTAACAGTACACCCTTTGAACGTGCCACTCGAGCAAGTCCTTATGCAAATCAAGGACGAGCCTTCCTTAAAGTAGCTGGAGAAGATGAAGGGAGATCCCAACAAGCGCAATAGGAATAAGTACTGTCGCTTCTATAGAGATCATGGGCATGATACGGATGAATGCTTTGATTTGAAGCAGCAGATTGAGAATCTTATCAGGCAAGGGAAGCTGAGAAATTTCCTTGGACGAGATCACAAGGACGAGAAATTGAAAGGGAAAGTAGAGGAATCGTCACGACCACCACTCGGAGAAATAAGAATCATCCTTGGGGGAAGTTCTACAGGACAGACGTCCAAGTCAAAGAATGCATACTTGAAAGTGGTGCAAAACGTCCAACTCTCTAGACAATCACCAAGAGCAAAGACCACGGACGAGCAGGCAATCACCTTCACAGACGAGGATGTCGATAGAATTCATCACCCTCATGACGATGCTATTATCATCACCCTTCTTATTGCTAACTACAAGACTAGAAGGGTGTTGATAGATAATGGAAGTTCGGCTAATATTTTGTATTATCCAACTTTTCAGCAGATGAGGTTAGGATGAGATCGGCTCTAACTAGCGAGTTCTCCCTTAGTAGGTTTTGGTGGAATGAAGGTACAACATGTGGGCATTATTTCATTACCAGTGACAGTGGGGGCATACCCGCAACAAGTCACCAAGGAGGTGAAATTTCTTGTGGTAGATTGTTCATTCTCCTACAATGCTATAATTGGAAGGCCAACTTTAAACAGTTGGAAGGCTGTTACATCCACCTATCACCTGTCGGTTAAGTTTCCTACAGAACAAGGAGTAGGACAAGTGCAAGGAGACCAATTAGCAGCAAGAGAGTGTTACCTGGCAATGTTGGCCATGGACGAACAAATTCAGGCCATGAATATTGAAGAAAAGAGAGTCGTGGCAGAACTTGCTGAAGTGTGAGAAGATGTTTCTTTAGACGAGACAAACCCGGAGAGGTGTACCAGAATTGGGGCAGATCTAGAAGAAAAAGGAGGAGCTCATCCAGTTTTTGAGGAAAACCACTGATGTATTTGCTTGGACTCATGAGGATATACCGGGTATAGATCCTAGCGTCATCACTTACTGTCTAAACGTATGTTCTTCATCAAAGCCAGTTCGACAAAAGAAAAGGGTGTTTGCCCTGGAGAGAGATGATGCTATTAGAGACGAGGTTCAGAAGTTGATGGCGACAAAATTTATAAGGGAAGTATACTATCCAGATTGGTTGGCCAATGTGGTAATGGTCAAAAAGGCGAACGGCAAGTGGAGGATGTGTGTAGATTTTAATGATCTCAACAAAGCCTGCCCCAAGGATAGCTATCCATTGCCATACATTGACCAACTGGTGGATTTTACCGCAAGCCACAGATTACTTAGCTTTATGGATGCTTTCTCAGGATACAACCAAATAAGAATGAATGAGGCCAACCAGGAGAAGACATCCTTCGTCATTAGTCAGGGATTATTCTGTTATGAAGTAATGCCCTTTGGTTTGAAAAATACTGGAGCGACATACCAACGACTAGTTAACCATATGTTTCATCCACAGATTGGGCGGAATGTCAAAGTTTATGTGGATGACATGCTGGTGAAAACTTAGGACGAGGGAAGGCATCTAGACGACCTGCAGGAGATGTTTGACACACTAAGGTAATATCACATGAAGTTGAATCCTAGCAAATGTGCTTTTGGAGTATCGTTAGGGAAATTCCTTGGTTTCATGGTTTCACACAGAGGGATTGAAGCAAACCCGGAAAAGATAAAAGCAATTCTAGATATGAAGCCTCCACAGAGTATCAAAGAAGTCCAGTCTCTTACCGAACGAGTTGCTGCCTTTAACAAGTTTGTTTCTAAAGCTACTGACAAGTGTTTACCATTTTTCAAGGTTCTAAAGAAAGCATTTGAGTGGACAGACGAGTGCCAGAGAGCCTTTCAAGACTTGAAAACATACCTCGTTACGGCTCCATTGCTGAGTTCGTCCGTGACAGGAGATGAGCTGTTTTTATACCTGGCAGTTACCCCGCATGCCGTGAGCTTAGCATTGATAAGAGAGGAAGGGAAAGTACAAAAGCCAGTGTATTATACGAGTAGAGCACTGAGGGGAGCGGAAGGACGATATCCCCTAATAGAGAAGTTGGCTTTCGCATTAATAACAGCCTCTAGAAAACTAAGGCATTACTTCCAGGCTCATGTCATCAACGTCATGACGGATCATCCACTCAAGAAAGCAATGAACAAATTAGAGGCTGCAAGACGATTGATTCAATAGGCTATCGAGCTCAGCGAATTTGACATAAAATACCAAGCTAGGCATTCCATAAAAGCTCAAGCTCTGGTAAACTTCATTGCAGAGTTCACCCCAAGTTATGACGACGTAAGTAAGATGGAAGGCAACCAGAAATGGATCGTCCATGTAGATGGATCATCTACATAGCACGCCGGAGGAATAGGTGTGGTTTTGCAATCTCCAGGAGGGGATAAACTGAAACACAAAGTTCACTTGCAGTACCAAGCAACTAATAATGAAGTTGAGTATGAAGCTCTGCTCAAAGGGCTGGAATTGGCCAAGTCCGTGGAAGCTGAGTCAATACTTGTCTTGGGAGATTCTCAGCTAATCATGGGCCAGGTGAATGGGATGTACGAGGCTAAGGAAGAACAAATGAGGAAGTATCTTAACAGGGTTATGCGACTTATGAAAAAATTTGAGGAAATTAACTTTGTTCAAATCCCAAGGGAGGAAAATGTGGAAGCAGATGCCTTAGCGAAAGAAGCTTCGGCGAGTGAAGCCATCGACAAGTTTGATGAGATTCAGTATATGCCGAGTATAGACATCCCAGAAGCGCAACAGGTGCAGAACAAAGGAAATTGGATGGCTTCAATTGTATCATACTTAAAAGATGGGCGACTTCCAGAAGAAAAAGACAACTTCTAGAAGAAAAAGATGAAGCAAGAAAGCTGAGGGTAAGGTCAGCTAAGTACGTTCTTATGGACGAGGTTCTGTACAAAAGAGGCTTTTCCCAGCCTTATCTCCGGTGTCTGGCTCCGGACAAAGCGAACTATATACTCAAAGAAATTCATGAGGGAGCATGTGGTAATCATTCAGGAGCCAGATCACTCGTCCATAAGGTCATCCGTGCAGGATATTATTGGCCAAATATGCAAGCTGATGCTAAGGCCTATGTCAAGGTCTGCGATCAATGACAACGGTTCAGTAACGTCCCCAGCCAACCATCAGAGTACCTAACCCTAATGACGGCCCCATGGCCGTTCGCGCAATGGGGACTAGACATTCTGGGTCCTTTTCCAATAGGTGTAAGGCAAATGAAATTTCTTGTGGTAGGTATCGATTATTTCACCAAGTGGGTAGAAGCAGAACCTTTAGCTAATATCACACAAAAAAAATGTCAAAAACTTCGTGTGGAAGAACATTCTGTGCATGTTTGGCGTGCCCAAGGTGCTGATATCTGATAACGGACGACAATTTGACAATGCATTTTTCAAAGATTTTTGCATACACTTTGAGATTCAGAATCACTACTCCTCACCTGCCCACCCACAAGCAAATGGACAGGCTAAAGTTGCAAACCGATCCTTGTTAAAAATAATCAAGACTCGGATTGAGGGAGCAAAAGGAGTATGGCCAGACGAAGTACCAGGTGTTTTGTGGGCATATAGGACGACAGTGAGAACTCCTACAGGAGAAACTCCTTTCAAGCTAGCCTATGGGACTGAAGCAGTCATACCTGCAGAAGTGCACATGGCCAATCATAGGGTGGCAACCTATCAGGACAAAGATAACGAGGAGCAACTCCATTTGAACCTCAATCTAATAGACGAGGTGAGGATGGACGCTGAACAAAGGATGGCAAGGTACAAAAACCTTATAGCTAGGCAATATGATGCAATGGTAAAGCCAAGGCGGTTTGACATAGGCGACCTCGTCCTGAAAAAGGTCTCCTTAGCCACAAAGAACCCAGCTCATGGGAAGTTGGGACCTAATTGGGAAGGCCCCTACAGAGTTGTCAACTGCAAGAGACAAGGATCCTATTACTTGGAGGCCTTAGACGGGAGGAAGTTGGAGCATCTTTGGAATGTTGAGCACCTGAGAAGGTACTACCAGTAAAATGCCAACCTAGATGAACATAACTTTGGACGAGTTTGGAGGCTGTCTATCTATATAAAAAACTTGTATATTTATATTGTCTTATTATTATGTTAAGCTTAAGGACAAAATTATGGTTTGGCTTGTATTTGTTTTTCTTTAAAGGCAAGCATTAGTTTCTTAAGAACATGTCTCGTCTATGAACAATATCTATGTTGTGAACAATATTTGTGGAATGTACATAATGTTGTGTGAATCCATGATTTCCGTACCACTTTTGTTCATGTGAATCGTTCATGGAAAGAACACTCACCTTGCTTTAGATTATGAGTTTAGAGTTTGTTTAACCGACCCCTCAGTGCCTACAACACAAAGATTAGTTTGAGAGGACAAGAATAATCAAAGAACACAGCAATGGTTAGTAATCATGACTCAAGAACAAAGTTTAATTGAAAAGGTTTTGAGAAATCAATTTAGAAAAATAGTTTCTGCCTTAGAACTAACTAAAGAGAGGTTTTAATTTTGTAAAAAACGTGCTAAGATGCTGCCCTAGGGTTTTGAAAAGAGAAGAAAAGGGTTTTAGAGAAGATGGAGGCCGAAAAATCACTCTCTCTAATTAGGGTTTTGATTGGACACATAAGATGAATATTTGAACGGTTTTAGACCCCTTAAAACACAACCAGATTGGTTAGCCTAGATTAATTAGCCAAGTTGTTATTTAGTCAAATTAAACAATTCTAGGTTAAAACAATCAAACAACCATATCAAGATATAAAGCATCGGAAAATAAATGAACACAAGATATGATGACCCAGGAAACCACATGGTAAAAACCTGGGGAGGATTTGACCTAGCTATCCTCAAGGTAAACCTGAATCCACTATGCGAAAGAATCGAAGTTCATACAGAAGGACTACAAGCTCCCCGCTTGACTTCCTAATGCTACCCACCAGTAGAACTTACTGACACGACCACATGCAAGCTTCGAATCCACGGACTCCTTCTTTCTTAGATTCTTCAATCAGCTACAAGCACCCCTCGCTTGATTATCTTTAAGCTTCAATGGTAGCAACCAAGTTGATCATCAAGATGTAGATAATATCTCCAACTTGAAAACCCTAAGTTTTGTGTAAAGGAAAACTCCTCAAAGATCTCACAAGAGATTTACACAAAACAGCAATGTATGAGCAACAATACAATTGGAGCCACCTTCAAAAACGTGGCTAGGGTTTTGTTTATATACCTAGAGTAAAAACATAAAACCCTAAACGTTTAATGAAGTAGGGCTGAGTTGGAAATTCTGCAGAAAAAACAACCTGTGCGATTTTCGATCGATCGAGTCTATTCTTCGATCGATCGAGCCAGGCCGAAAGTCCCAAGTACTTCTGCAGTCACTCGATTCCAACTTTACAATAATAAACCAACTTTGAGCAAGCCTAAACAATACTAAATACATTGTTTTGATCATGGTTTGCCAACATTACAAATTAGAGTTCTAAATACATAAAATCCTAAGACCTTAGAACCTAACAATATTTATAAGTTAAAATTAGGGTTTTGGTGGCTTTTTAGTGATCTTTGGATGTGCTCAAGGGTCTATGGGCTGGCCACATCAAATAATGGTGTTTTGGGCCCTTAAAATGAAGTTTTAAAACCCAGAAAATCGGACTGCCCAGTCAGCCCAACTTCAAACATTCATAACTCATTCGATATAAGTCCAAATTAGGCAAAATTTGTGTTCAAATTGAAGCCTAGGATGTCTACTTTCCAATAAAGTAAATATAACTTAAAAATTCTTTGTATATCAAAATTTATGATCAAAACAGAGAGAAAATGTCATTTTCAGTATTGATTTCAAAGCGATTTGAGCACTTTGAGTTGTGATTACTTCCAAACTAGTGTGAATTCTTTAATTACCCTTCGTTGACATATGTCAAGCTCATTATTGGGGCCGGGGACCAAAATTTATTAACAAGTACAAAATGCAGTGTCTACACCTTCCTATGGATATTTTGATGATTCAAACAACTGGAATTTTTTTTTTTTAATCTTACGCCATTAGTTTTGGAAACATGGATGAAAATATAAATCATAAATAAAAATATCAGAATGTCGGCCAAATATATTTGCATCACCAATTGTGCCTAAAATCATAGAAAAATAAAAATTGCCACCCAATTGATGATTGCACCCATGCCTCCACCTATGGCCCTATACCTTGTTGGATAATACTTGGAGTTCATAATCCACAAAATAGTTCACGAGCTAGGTGAATATTAATATATGTTTATGTTTATGGGTAAGACAAATTTTACCCATTTTCTTCAAAGTCAAAATCCAAGATAAAAACCGAACCATTTCATCATTCATTATGCTCTTTAGGATGAGCAATGCACATATTTATTTATTTATTGTTTTATTTTAATTTTGGGTATAATATTTGTTGTGTTGTCACATTTGGTGGATAATTTCAAATTTGTTAGTCTGAAACTGATTTTAGATATGGCAATCATTGTTGCAATACTCAACACCTCCTTCTGTGGATTAATCAATGAGAAAATAGGTAGAAAGAAATAATTAAAAACTACTGTTTTTCTCTACTTCTTGAGCACGGTAATAATGGCAAATGCATCACTTTGACAATATTTGTCGTCAACAAGTCATTAGTTAGATTAGGATTAGAAATTGGATGAATGTCAACCCCCTCTATATATTTGATCCTTACCTAGCCCGGATAAGAGGGATACTGATCAAAGTATTTTCTAATCTACATTCACAACTTCTTGTGTTTAGGCCCATTATCTTCCAATAGTCGGAATGTCAAGGTTTAATAATACCCAACGAAACGTCAAGGTTCAACCGTTCCTTCGTATGTGATGCAATGCTCTTATCTCCCTGGTCGTATCATCCAAGGAATGGATCGTGTCAATCGAAATTTCCTATAGGGCTCTATAGAGTCAGTGAAGAGAATTCATTGGGTTGGTTGGCACAAGGTAACCAAACCCAAAAAAAGAGGGAGGTTTGGGTCTAAAATTTGCAAAGGGCACAAATATTACCTTACTCTTGAAGCTAAACTAACGACTTCATACTAAAAAGGAATCTCTCTAGGCCCGTGCGTTGAGATCAAAGTATTGTACCAATAGAAGACTTAATTCAAGAAATGTTATAAAACTTCCTTGTTACCAAGTCTGGTCAGCAATGAAGAAAAGGACAAACATTCAATAAAGACATCAAATGGGTTGTGGGTAGGGACAACAACCTCAAATTCTAGTTTGACAACTATACAACTCATGGTCCGTTACGCCACATGATCCAAGGCCCACTCTCTATAAAGGACTCTAATTTGAGGATCCAAGACATCCTTAAAGAGGGTGGATGGATACCGCATTTTGTACCCGTTAGTAAATTTTAGTCCCCAACCCCAATGATGAGCTTGACATATGTTAACCAAGGGTAATTAAAGAGTTTACAATATTTTGGAAGTTATCACAACTCAAAAGTGCTTAAATTGCTTTGAAATTGATACTGAAAAATGACTTTTGCTCATTGTTTTAACCATAACTTTTTATACACAAAGAATATTTGAGTGAGATTTATTTCATAGGAAAGTAGACATCCTGGCTTCAATTTGAACACAAATTTTGCCTAATTTGGACTTATATTAAGTAAGTTATGACCATTTGAAGTTTGGCCAACTGAGCAGCCCGATTTTTTGGGTTTTAAAACTTCATTTTAAGTGCCCAAAACATCATGACTTAATGTGGACCGGTCCCTAGACTCTTGGGAACGTCCAAAGACCATTAAAAAGCCCATAAAATCCTAATTTTAACTTATAAATACTCATTTTATGCCTCCAATCAAAACCCTAGTTAGAGAGGGTTATTTTTTGGTCTCCATCTTCTCTAAAACCCTATTTTCCCTTTTCAAAACCCTAGGACAACCCCTTAGCACGTTTTTTACAAATTCTAAATTACAAGCATTTAACTCATTTTCAATTTTTTTGCAACTTCATAAATTGCAAGCATAGATTTTTTTGCACAGCAACCCATCCACCTCCGTACGTAATCTTTCCCAAATCTTACTACATGAAAGAAAGGAAAATTCATTAATTTTAAAGTAATCAATATAGATGTACTAGGGTAGACTTAAAAATAAATAGAATGATGGTACATTGCTCTTTACATTTATGTATTTCAAGAAATAAGATTATTTGAGATACTTTGGTAAAATGAATTGAGCTATAGATGAGAAGATTATGCCAAACTCAAACATCCATTCTTGCGTTTTAAATTTTAAAAGGAATGTTGACTTGTTAATGTTATGGTTGTAATGTAGGAGATCAATTTTCCAATCAAAATCAAGAATAAATACACTATAATTAGTACATCTCAATCATTGTGGAGAAAAACCTTTGCAATATTTATTGTGCAGGTCATTATAGTGAATCTCATGCCCATTCTAGTTAGTATAATCCATCCAATGACAATATAACCAAGAGCTTAAGCAACGACAATAGTTAGGACACTCTATTGAAAAAAATTATAACAAATTATCGACTTTTTACATCCAAGTATATCATTCAACCAAATACCCAACAAAGCACCAGATATGGCTCCCCCTAAAATTGTGGATATAATCATTTTTTGAAGCCACTGGCCCATTGATACTCGTCAATGGTTGGAAAATATTGGCGAATGTAGAATAACGCTACTAGGATTACACCAATAATCATGAAATATGTGTAATTTAAATCATGAGATTATGCGTACAATTATTCATGGAATATGTTTATACATATGTTTGAATTCAAATTAGTTTTTCTCAACTCTACTCATTATAATTTTTTTTCTAGCATATGAGAAAGGAGGAAATTTAAGAATAAAATTTTGGTAATGAAATATTGCTTCACATCTATATGTTTGCTTCAACCATGTAAAACTGGATTTTTTGAAAGATTTATTGCTGAACTGTTGTCACAATAAATCTGAGTAGGTCCATCCTCCTTGAAATGCAGCTCTTTAAGGATTTTCTTTAGCCAAATAGCTTGACAAGCACAAGCTGTTGCAGCAACAAATTCAGCTTCAGTGGTCCAAAGAATATTAGACGGTTGTTATTTCTGGAGTAACAAAACCAGTAGCAAGTGTTGTGCTGTTAAATGCACAGAAGATAGAGCTTGAAGGGCCGAAATTAAAGGATCTTAAAGCAAAGAATTATCTCTTCCAAGCTATTGATCGTACAATCTTAGAAACAATTCTTTGCAAAGACACAGCCAGGCATATTTGGGATTCCATGAAGAAGAAGGATGGACCTACTTAGATTTATTGTGACAACAGTTCAGCAATAAAGCTTTCAAAAAATCCAGTTTTACATGGTCAAAGCAAACATATAGATGTGAAGTATCATTTCTTGTGGGATCTCATGAATGATGGAGTCATTAATTATTTTAAACAAATTATTGTTATTTATATGTTTATTAACATGTTTAGTACATAGTAAGTGCAAATATTTACTCCAAAGATGAGAGATTGGATTTAATGCCATCTCTTCCTTTGCATTATGAGCTACTGGGATTAATTTGATGCATGAGGGTAGAGATTCAAATGAAAAGAATGATAAAACATTGCTCCTTACATTCATGTATTTCTAGAAAGATGATTATTTGAACTACTTTACTAAAATTAGTTGAGCTATGTCGAGGGCAGTTTTTTTGCGCGTAGCCACGTGTCTCTTGCTGAAAGTGTGACTTCGCTAAACCTGGATTTATTTTAGGGAGTGCAACCTGGAACTCGACATCGGGCTGCATAGAGCAATGGCTTCCAATGTATTTTTAAGCCTACAAAATAGATGAAGCCCAAAGTCTTAGAATCATGATAATAGTTGAAATAAATAAATGATATGCTTAGCATGATAGCTTTGATTAGATGGTGAGTTGATACGTTATTATTATGTATATTAAGTGATGTCCAATGTTAGAAAATAATTAATTAAGTGTCAAATGTCCAACAATGGGATGCGTCCAATAGTCCATGTCTAGTTGCGGTTCATGGTACATGTTCAACATAATAAGGTATGTCCGACAATGGTAGTTCATTTCCAAAAAATATGTGTCCAATGGTGGTTCATGTCCAAATAATATATGTGCGATGATAGTAGATTGATTTATTAATATGTATGTTCATTAATAAAGTATTAGTGAGATCATGTTTATTAAATAGTGAGATGATATTAAAATAACTTGCATCCAGCAGTAAAATAATAATGAATTAACATGTACTTAATAATGTAATCTTGAATATAGAGAAAGATTGACTTATCTTCACAGTTTGTAGCTCCAGCTGTAGTACAGCAGTGGACTTATGACATTTCAGCAGTGTGATAAAATAAGTCCAGCGATACAATATGATATTATGAGTCCTTCGATGGTGACTTCATGATTGAAGGGGAAAAATGGGTGCAACTAGAGGGAGGGAGAATATGTCTAGTCGTATGCATAGGTTGGTTAAGTTCATCCTCTTTATCGTGCATCTAAATGATTTTCCCCATGTAATGTTGTTAGGTTCTAAAGATTTAGGAATTTATGTATTTAGAACTCTAATATGTAATATTGGCAAACCATGATCAAAACAATATGTTTAGTCTTGTTTAGGCTTGCTCAAAGTTATATATTTTATGTAAAGTTAGAATCGAGAGGCTGCAGATTCATTGGTGCATTTCGGCCTGGCTCGATCGATCAAAAGTTAGACTCAATCGATCGAAAGTCGGCCAGAATGCTTTTCTACAGAATTTTCCAACTCAGCCCTAACTCATTAAACGTTTTGAGTTTTGTGTTTTTGCCCTAGGTATAAAAGGCAAAACCCCAGCCACGTTTGTAGAGGAGTCTTTGTTGTGTTGTTGCTCATACTTTTCTGTTTGTGTGAATCTCTTGTGAGATCATTGAGGAGCTTTCCTTCACATAAACTTAGAGTTTTCAAGGTAGAGATAATATCAACATCTTGATGATCAACTCGGTTGCTGCCATTGGAGTTTAAAGAATAACAAGCGTGGGTGCTTATAGCTGATTGGAGAATCCAAGAAAGAATGAGTCCGTAGATTCAGAGCTTGCATGTGGTCGTATCAGTAAGTTCTACTGGTGGGTAGTATTAGGAAGTTGAGCGTGGGTGCTTGTAAGTCTTTTTGTATGAACTTCGATTCTTTTATATAGTGGATTCAAGTTTACCTTGATGATAACTAGGTTAAATCCTCCTCAAGTTTTTTTACCAGTTTGGTTTTCCTGGGTGATCATATCTTTGAGTTTTTTATATTTTTGCTGCTTTATTTCTTGATATGATTAATTGATTGTGTTAAACTAGATTTGCATAATTTAACTAAGTTAATCACTTGGCTAATAAACTAGGTTAATCCAATTTTTGTGTTTTAAGGGGTCTAAAAACTGTTTAAGTGGTATCAGAGCGGGTAGCTCTCTTGTTTGAGATTGTTTGATCTCTGAGCTGATCCTTGACCCCTGTTATCATGGAGCATGAACACTCTTTTGTTGTTCCTCCTCACTTTAATGGGAATAATTATGCTTATTGGAAAGTAAGGATGAAAGCATTCCTGAAATCTATTGATGAGAGGGTTTGAAATTCCGTTGAGTACAGATGGGAGAAGCTCACTACTCCTGTGAGTGAGTGGCAAACTTCCCAAAAAGAAGCAGCTAGGTTCAATAGCAAAGTTATGAATGCCATCTTTAATGCTATTTCTATGGAGGAATTTAAGAGAATCTCAAATGTTGAGCTTGCTCATACTGCTTGAAAAATCCTCCAAACTGTGCATAAAGGTACAAAGGCAGTTAAGATCAATAAATTGCAACAATTGACTTCTAGATTTGAAAGCATTAGAATGTTTGATGATGAATCGTTTGATGAATTCTATGCTAAGTTGAATGATATTGTTAATTCTGCTTTTTAATTTGGATAAAATCTATGATCAACCTAAAATTGTTAGGAAGATTCTTAGATCTTTAATTGAAGACTTTAGCCCCAAAGTGACTGCCATTACTAAGAGTAAGAATGTTGACTCCATTCCTATTGATGAGCTTGTAGGATCTCTTCAGTCCTATAAGTCAGACCTACCCAAAGCAAACAAATCCAAATCAATGGCTCTTAAGTCTGTTGATGATGTTGATGTTGGTAGATTTGATGATAAGCTCTCTACTACAGAGATTTTGTACCTTGCCAAGAACTTTAGAAATTTTCTTAGGAATAACAACAGAAAGGCAAGAGGTACAAACACTGCTGAACTTGAAAACTTTAGAAAGAATTATCCCACTAAGGTTAATAACTTTGAAAAACCTAGAGAAAAAGTTGGTCAATCTTCAAACAATTCTTTGGGTGCTCAGTGTTTTGGTTGTTAAGGGTATAGTCATGTTAAATCTGAATGTCCTACATTCTTGAGGTCTAAGGGTAATATGGCTATAACCCTCAGTAATAATGAGGTTTCTGATGATGAGTCTGGATGTGAAGAGGATGGAAACTTCAGTGTTTTCACTGCTACTGCTGTAGTAAATGAAAACGTGTCTGTTAAAGAGAACCCTTCTGATGGGGAACTCTCTGAGGATGCAGATCTTTAAGAGACCTATAATAAACTTTGCAAAGTTGCTGTAAAAGATGCTATGAATGTTGAACTTGGCCTGAAGAAAATTAATTCTCTTGAGCTTGAAAAGAAAAATTTGCTTGTTAAATTATTTGATGCTAATGATCTTTTGAACCATGTGAAATCTGAGAACATGCTCTTGCTTGATAAGGTTAAAACTTTGGAACATGATTTATCTGTTACTAGATCTGCTAGTTCTAAACTTGATCAAATGCTGAATGTTCAAAAGTATCCTTCTGACAAATCTGGTTTAGGTTATGTTGAAAGTATCTCTGTGTCTACTCCTAATTCCACGAATTTTGTTCCTTTATCTTCTTCTGAACCTTCCGTGAGTGAGGTTGTGAGTGAAACTGTCAAACCCCCTGTGAGTGAGGGTGTCAAACCTTTAGAAGTTTCACCCTTCGGAAGATTAGGGTTAATCTGGGAGAGTCTAAACCTAAGGAGTCTACCCTTTCTAAGGACAAGATGCATGGTAAACCTGCTTGGGTTTGTCATTTTTGTGGAAAATCTGAACACATTCGTCCTAACTGTTACAAGCTTCAAGCTGCTAAGAGAGCAAATAAACCAAAAGTGCCTGTGCCTCAAGCACAATATCCTATTGCACTCATTGGTGAATTGGTAAAGGCGTTGAACCTTTATTCCAATCCTGGAGTTGGAAATCACTCGAATATGAATAAGAATTCCAATGCTCGCGGTGCATCTAAAAGTTTTTGGATGCAAAAGACTCGACCTAATTGAGTATTTCTGATATGGTCTTTGTGCTTCATTACTCTACTCTTTTGTGACCATTGTTCTTTGGTTTTTTATTTTATTTCATTTTTTTTTCTAGGATTTGCATTGCATAACATTCATGCATTTCATTCTAGGATTTATTTGTTTTCTCTTTTAAAAAAAAAAGAAAAAAAGAAAAAAGCAAATTGTGTTTGACACTATTTTTCTTGGTTTTTGAAAATAAGGTTGATCAATTTATTTACACATAACATGTCTTGTGTACCTTGTTTAGCTTTGATGAGCTTATTTATTGCACTTTACTAGTCAAAACTTTGTATTGCATATTGTGTGGGAAAGATGTTTATGGTGTTTATTACTTTATCTTAATCTTGAAGTCACATGTTATTTGACTGTCGGACTTGATCCTTTTGAGAGAGACATAAATAACCATCTCACCACTATTCACTGGCCAATTATAACCACCTTAATGCATATCATAAGATTTTGTACTCTTGCAGCACATGCACAAAAAGAACATAAGGTGTTGCCTCGATTAATTGCTTAATACTTAAAATTGGTATATACTATTAGGCTTGATGTCATCTCACATAATTAAAATTGGTATGTACTGTTAGGCTTGATGCCAATTCACATAACTAAAATTTGTGTGTATATTATGAGGCAAAATTCAAGAAACTTACATGATTGCAAGCTTATGTTCTAGGAGATGTAAGAGTTATATGATCTAACTCTTTAGGTGATAGTCTCTTTCGAATTTTATATGATGGATTTTGTAGACTTTGTGATTGATTGCTTTTCACATATCACCTCACATGCATCTCAAGTTTTTGCTAGTTGCACACACTATACAAGTTACTCTTTACTAAACACTGTACATGTTATTGTGTGTGTTTTTGGTCTGACCAACCAGGTTTGAAAATACCTTGAGTATTATGCAAAACATTTTTTTTCTTGAGAATTTAAAGAGAGAATGACTGAAATTTTCTTTGGAGAAACTGGGATTAAAACTTGGGTTTTTGAAAAAGCATTCCATCTCATACTCATGAATTTTGTTTCATCAATTTTAATGCTTTGAGGAATTGTTTTCAAAATGTGGTTGTTGTTTTCAAAACTGTAATTTTTCTCAAAATGTTGTGAGCCACTGCCTGTTTCGATCAATCTAATCCGTTTTTCAATCAATCGAAATTTGCTTAAAATTCTTTTAGAATTCTCAGATTGATTCGATCGATCAAATGTAATTTTCGATCAATCGAATATTGTGAATCAAGTTTTTTAAAACTCAGATCTGACTTTTTCAAAACTTTTCAAACTCTTTTCTCTCTCTCCGACTCGGTAAGGCTCCACAGCGATTTTTTTGTCGTTTTCTCCCAAAATTTTTGCAAATTTTCTCCCTCCTTGAGCCGGTATGTCCATATTACCCCTTCTTTTGCATTATTTTTCATGTTTTCATGCATTAATTCATGATATTTGGGTAAATTTTCAAACTATGCATAAATTGAGATTTTTGTTTAATCAAGCTTTATTTTGTAAAATTGATCAATGGGTTTTGTTGCTATATGGATATATTCATGATCTATGATAGTTAATTTGATCAATCTGGTGTTTTGTGAAAAATTGAAAATTCTAGGGCTTGAAATTGATCCGATTTGGGGATTTTGTTCAATTGGGTTAAATTGATAAAACTGGCTTGTTGTTTTGATGAAATTGGTCGTTCTAATCTGGTTTTCAACCATGTGTGATGATCAATTCATCAATTTGTTTCAAAAACATTCAAGTAGTTTTTCAAATTTTTGGGGTTTTTGGTAGAAACTCTATGCTCAAGCCAATTTTGTGTAATTGAACTTAATTTGAACTTTGTTTACTGCATTAGAACATGCATCATGTCATTAATATTGTGCATGCATCATATAAATTTTTGTTCTATATTCTTTTGTGCTAACTTGCAGTCTGCCCTTAATTTTGTTTTTTTTTTCTTTTGTGTTCTTTTGGTTTTCTCTTTGTGTCTCTGTCCTTTCCTTAGCATCATGCCTAGGAAAACTAGGGCTCGTAGGTCTATTCCTTTACCTACTCCTTCCCCACCTTCTTTTGACCGAGAAAAGTTTCTGAGTGAGAAAAATCAAGAGATTTTTGAGAATCTAGCCCTTAAGAGAAAGATTTGGGCTAAGCGTTTTGTTCTTTTAGATGAGCTTGATCCTGCCATTAAGGCAAATTTTGATCGTCGGGGCTGGTTACCTTTGCTGGATGTTTCTGATCCTCCTCCTCCAGCTACCCTGATTAGAGAGTTCTTTTCGAACATCTCTATCCCCAACTATGATTCCAACACTTTGGTAAAAAGTTGGATACGAGGTGTAGAGTACACTATTACGCCAAATGTAGTGGCTGATGCTCTAGGGGTACCTTTGGTCTGGCACCTTGTCTATTCTTATGATGTGTCTCCTCCTTTGAGTGATGTTATGTCATACATCACTGGGTCTTCTATCCAGTAGGTTTTTGATCCTAGGATCACTACTGCTGAGCTATCTGAGTTACACTATCTCTTCTTTAGGATAGCCTGTCATTCTATCTGGCCCATTTCTCATCTTCACACCATTTCTCTCAAGCGATGTGTGTTTTTGTACGCTCTAGTTACTGATGCTCCTATTAGCTTTCCTCATTTGTTTCTTCGTTCTTTGAACGATGTTTATAAGAGTTCATCTTCATCTCATGCTCTTGTCCATCCTATTTTTATTCATAGGAGTTTGTTATATCTTGATCTTGGTGGTTTCCTTTCCTCTAAGCTCGTTCATGTTATTGCTCCCATAGGTGTGTCTTTTCTTAGACAGAGGGCTGCTCACCTTCGAGTAGGCTCTAAACACCCTAGGTCTAAGCCTTCTGGTACCGCACCTCCTCCCTCTTCTTCTACAGGTCTTGTTGGTGAGGATGTTCCTGATCCTATTGGTGATGCTGCTGCTACTAATGTTCCTCCACCTCCTTCAGATGACTTTGATGTACGTCGTACCTTGGAGACTGTTTTGATCGTTCAGACGGCTCATAGTCAGATTTTGGTGGACTTGCTTGACGAGATTTGTGCGCTGTGAGCCGACTTGGCACATCTTCATTCACCCTCACCACCTCCTTTTGATGATGGCTTGTGATTGCCTTTTGGCATTCCGTCACAAAAAGGGGGAGTAGAGTTTTGACTTGTAGAGGAGTTTTTGTAGTGAGGGGGAGTATATTGTTCGTTTTGAGGAGCTAATGGAGTTATTAGATTGTATATAGGTGCTTCACCTTGTACATCATTTTTTTTGGGCTATTCATGTTAAGGGGAGTAACATTGTTTTTTATTTAAATGATATATACATGATTCTTGTTTCTTGTGATTCACTGTTTATTGATTTATATTTATGAGTTGTTCATTGATATATGTCTTTATTATGTGTTGTGTGAATCATACAAGAATGTTATACCTGTTGATTTTCTGTTTTCTGTCACATATACGTTTATGCGTTTGTTGAGTATTTCAGAAGTATACAGGTTGATTCAATTGAGTTGCTGTCTACACTTGCAACTAATGGATGGTAGTTAGGATTGAATTTGAGTTTATGAGCATTATTTTTGTAAAGGGCTTTTACTTGTAAACTTTGAGCTTTTAATTTGTGTTTTATCACGAATTGCCAAAGGGAGAGTTTGTTAGGTTCTAAAGATTTAGGAATTTGTGTATTTAGAACTCTAATGTGTAATATTGGCAAACCATGATCAAAACAATATGTTTAGTCTTGTTTAGGCTTGCTCAAAGTTATATATTTTATGTAAAGTTGGAATCGAGAAGCTACAGATGCATTGGTGCATTTCGACCTGGCTCGATCGATCGAAAGTTAGACTCGATCGATCAAAAGTCGGCCAGAATGCTTTTCTGCAAAATTTTCTAACTCAACCCTAACTCATTAAACGTTTTGGGTTTTCTGTTTTTGCCTTAGGTATAAAAGGCAAAACCCTAGCCACGTTTGTAGAGGAGTCTTTATTGTGTTGTTGCTCATACTTTGCTGTTTGTGTGATTCTCTTGTGAGATCATTGAGGAGCTTTCCTTCACATAAACTTAGGGTTTTCAAGGTAGAGATAATATCAACATCTTGATGATCAACTCGGTTGCTGCCATTGGAGCTTAAAGAATAACAAGCATGGGTGCTTGTAACTGATTGGAGAATCCAAGAAAGAAGGAGTCTGTGGATTCGGAGCTTGCACGTGGTCGTATCAGTAAGTTCTATAGGTGGGTAGCATTAGGAAGTCGAGCGTGGGTGTTTGTAAGTCCTTTTGTAAGAACTTCGATTCTTTCATATAGTGGATTCAAGTTTACCTTGAGGATAGTTAGGTTAAATCCTCGCCAAGTTTTTTTATCAGTTTGGTTTTCCTGGGTGATCATATCTTTGTGTTCTTTATATTTTCGCTGCTTTATTTCTTGATATAATTAATTGATTGTGTTAACCTAGATTTGCATAATTTGACTAAGTTAATCACTTGGCTAATAAACTAGGTTAATCCAATTTTTGTGTTTTAAGGGGTCTAAAAACTGTTCAAATACTCTTTTAGTTTTTTAGTCAAATGTGAGTGATGCTGCCTTCCATGAGAACGACTTTTAATATTATAAATTTTTGTCTTTTATAAGAAGGGCTTTTAGCATTATGAATATATGTCTTCCATGAGAATGGGCTTTTAGCAATAAGTTTTTGGAAAACGTTTGATATGTTTTAAAATGTGTGGAAATGGTAAGAAATATATATATATATATATATATACATATTGTGATATGTATAGGAATTATATGAAGATACTTTGTTGGACATGGATCTTAAAATGTGTGGAAATGGTAAGAAATATATATATATATATATATATACATATTGTGATATGTATAGGAATTATATGAAGATACTTTGTTGGACATGGATCTTGTATATGTATACTTTGTGAAACATGGAGTTTAAAGATATATGCGAAGTATGCATGGGTATTTTGTGAGGAATGTGTTTGTAAAATAAATAGAAGTATGAGATAGATAATATGAAGGTTAAATGTAGTAAAAGCTGCTGCTGGAGTTGTTTTTTGTATTATGACATTGGTTATGTTGCTTTCTAAGAAGAGAGGTATTGTAAGAGAAATAGAGAAAGAGATAGAGATGTGCTTATTAGCAGCAAAATGGTGATGTTTCAGAATAATGGAGTGTGGGAGAGATGGGTAATGGATAATGGTGTGTTGTAATATGTGCGTTCTGTTGTTATCTATGAATAAGAGATTTTGTAAGAAGGATGAAGAAAGATATGGAAATCTTTTAGAGATATGGCAGCAAAATGAATGGAGTTTCAGAATATTGAAGATGAGAGAGGGATGGATCCCCCTTTTAGTGTGTAGCTTGGTCCTCTTTATATAGAGTGAAGTATATAACTAGATTAGAATTAGTTGAAGGGAAATTCAGCAAATAAGGAAAAGTCTTTGACAAAGTAAGTGGTTTCATTAGTGAGATTTTGTTTTTTATGCAAAAGAAGAAAGTTAAAGACTTTAATGATGCCGTCACATCTGTTTCTGAAAAATGATGACATCTGAATGACATCTTTTGCTTGGAGGGAAAATATTTAGCATTAAATTTATGGTTTGGCTAAAGATGGTAAGATCATCTTTATGAGATCTTTCTATTTCTTTAGTTATAACAACAAGCTGTTGGGATTGGGCATCAATGGGCAAGTGATGTCATTTTAGGACGTGTCAACCTGCTAGAGCTACTGTAACTTTCGCTGGAGCTGTTGCAGTTTCTGTAGTAGCCATTTCAGCTGCTGCTGAAGCTGCTTATGTAGAAGCTGTTTGCAACTTATGCTGGAGCTGCTGTTGGTTTTTTTGGCTAAGTTTCCTCTTTTGAAAAATTATATGTTTAGTCCATATATAATTTTGGTAAGTAATAGACTACTTGGTTGATATTTGATGAAGCTTTAGAAATGTAATTATGGTCTTTTTGTATTTTAACCAAATCTTGGAAAGTAAGGAAAGCATTTAATGCTAGATATGAGATATTAATATATATTTAACCATGTGCTTGGAATTGATTTAGATGATAATAATATAATTTATATGAAATACTATAATTACATTTTTAAACTTATATTATATGATGACCATTAATTCTTATGTGAAGAGCGTGGGGAGTTTTATCATTTTAAGTGTTATGTGATATGAGAGGCTTACCAAATGTTACCTATTGCACGCTGACCCGTCAAAATTCAGGGAATTGGGGAAGACATGCCAAACAACATGCTTTTCTTTATCAACTTTGAATCACTAGAGCTTTACTGAACATACTTCTTGGCCCTCCAAACCATGACTCCTAAAATTCCCCCGATGAGACTCATGCACTTGGATCATGAGCCAAAAAATGAGATGATGTGCTATGAGCTTGAACCATGGGCTTTGACGCCTTTTTGTGTAAATATGGGTTCGTTTGGGCTTTAGAAGAGATTTTCCCAAAATCCATGATAGTGTTGACATGGTGTGGGTTGCCAATGAAATGAAGCCGTGTGGTGTGAAAAATTTGTCCTCAACAAGCTACATATGAGATTAGGCCAAACCCAAACATCAACTCTGTGTACCAGGAAGCTAAAAGAAAATTAATTTAAGATTTCAAAAAAACAGCATGCCTATTGTTGACAAAAATTGTTAACCAATGTTTAACAATAATTGTTAGATTATGTTTAACAAACATTGTTAACTTATGTTTAATAAACATTGTCAAATTATGTTTAACAAATGTCGTCAAATTATGTTTAACATTATCAAATTAGTCAAATTCATCAAACATAATTTCACTCATAGGTCTTTTGGCATATGAGTTTTATTGATGTGAGTAGTTCCTATTTAAGATAATGTATCTCTTAATTACAATCTCTTGTTTCAAGGGCAGGCCTTTTGATTCCAACCATGTTGTCTTTGTACATGAGTTTATTTATTTTTATGTTTAAGGGGATATGTGTTTTTATTTATTTGTGGCTGCACCTAATAATTTATTTAGGTTGCCTATGTACCCATGGTGGGGATCAAGCCAATTTGTAGTTCTTAATTTGAGGTTTTAGATTCAAAATCCTCAAATTGATTTTGCCCAATTTAAATGATGGACATTTAAGTCAAATACTTTGTATTTAATTAAGCATCAACTTAATTTTGCTTTTGGCTAAGATAATTGGTTTTAATCTCAAGGATGAGTCAAGGACCATGTTTTTATGGAAATTGAATCAAGGATTCTCATTTTGAGAAGTTAAAGTACCAAGCAACTTTCCCTTTCTTTCATTTGCTTCTTTGTAGGAATTTAAATGATATTTTGGTTGAGGTTTCCAAATTTAATTAAGGGAAAGAAAACTCTTTTGAAGCAATTTTATTTTTTATGAACATTAGGAATTAGAAAATTTCCTTAAATCAATTTTTATGGTCATTTTATTTTGAGAAGTATTAATTCCAATATTGATTAAGAGATTACGAATTCCAAAGAATTAGTCATATTGGAATTTGAAGGAATTAGAATTCTCATTTTATTCAAGGGAGTCGAGGACTCCATTAATTTAGTAGAGTCAAGGACTCCATTGATGGGGTAGAGTTAAGGACTCCATTAATTTAGTAGAATCAAAAATTCCAATTAAAAAGAACATTACACTACAACTTGAGAAAATTTTTATTTGGTAATTTTCAAATAAGATTTATGAGTCAAGGACTTGTATTTAAAGCCTCATATATGGAGTTAGGAACTCCTTATGAAACCCAACCTTATTTGTTTTACCAAACAAAAATTCGAGGGAGATTTTGGTAGTGCCAAGATGAGAGAATTTTTATTTGGTAATGTACAAATAGGATTTACGAGTCTCTGGATTCATATCTAAAATTTCATGCATGGAGTTACCAAGCAAAATTTCTTTGAGAATGAGGGAGAGAGAGAGATTTAGAGAAGAAAGGGACTGATGAAATCCCATTTACAAATTAACGATGCGTATTCCTTCTCTGCTAGATGTTGCCCTCTCTGTCCGTGCCTCTCTTTTTTTCTTCTCTCTATGTCTTTGCTCTGTGTGTGTGTAGTTGCTCTCTTTTTGTGTCTGCCTTCTTCTTTTTCTTTTTTTCTTTTTTGCTTGCTGAAGGCCCCTTTAATTTATAGAGGAACGGGAAACCACTTTCCCTTATTTTTTCTGTTAACTAATCGAATCACGGCCAAAACTGCAAGGGAAGTGCAGTACCTTTTTCCGAGCCAGTAACTTCTTTCACGTTCATGCCATCACCCACTTTCAGCTTTTTAATTTTTTTTAATATTTTATTTGCTCTTGCCTTGGCCATCTTTTCACTCTTTATCTCTTTTTTTTTTTTTTTTTTTTTTTTTTTTTTTTTTTTTTTTTTTATGGACAATGGTAGACTTGCTTTTGAAAATGCTATGCCCCTTTTCTTTAGCTCCTTTTTTTTTTTTTTGATGGGATTTAGCTCTTAGAGCATCAGCATCCGGAAGTGGGAATGCCAAATATAAGGGTTATTTAGCATTAGGAGCCACAAATCACCCAGCATTTGGACTTGTAAATGTTCCGAATTGTAAATTTTTTTACAATTGTGCTACAGTAGCATCTTATTAATAAGATGCTATTGTAGCACAATTGTATTTCTAAAAATTATTTTTTAATTGTCTCTCTCCTCTCTCTTTCATTATTTCTTTTCTTTTCTCTATCTTCCTTCTCTCTCTCATTTTGCTCTCCTCACTTCAGACTCAAAACCCCATAACCACCACACCATGGCCTGACCCACTGTCACCGGCCATGGAGATCGGCATTGGGCGTGGGATGTGGAGATCGCCGTTGGGCATGGGTTTCTGGCATTTGGATCAGATTTGGGTGGCGACGGTGGCATGGGTTTGGGCGATGGTGGCAACGGTCGAACTTGGATTTGGGCATGGGTTTCCGGCGTGTGGGTCGGATTTGGGCATGGGTTTCTGGTGTTTGGTTAAGTTTATGTTGATTTGGGTGATTTTTTGTTGTGATTTGCTTTTTGTGATTTTGTTGGGTATGGGTTTCCTAAAAGTTGTGGTGGATCATCTTCTCCGTGGATTGTCTTCTCTGTGTTCTGGATTGGGTTTTTTTTTTTTTTTTTTTTTGTGGGTTCATGGTGGTGGAGTTGGGGTTGCAGTGGTTTGGTTTGATTTTGATCTTGATCTTATGGGTTGTCGTGGTTGCCGGAGTTTGCGGTTGGGGTTTCAAGAGAACAATAGTTTGGGTGTGTTCTAGACTTCTAGTAGCAGGTGGTTGTGATTTGGGTTTTGGTTTTTGTTTTTATTTGGATTTGGGATATATTATTTTATTGTGTGAAAATATTATTTTAATGAGTAAAATAGGAAAATAAAAGTTGGGATGCTGGGAGTATTGTAAAATTGTATTGTATAATTGATAAAGTGGCTTTTTGGGATGGTAAAATAAGATGAGATGAGAATTCCGACTGTGGATGCTCTTATTTTTCTCACTTTATCCTTTCTTTAGGTAATGGCAACTAGCTTATAGGTAGTTTGTTTTATTAGCTTTTTTTTTTTTTTTACTCACATGATTATTATTATTTTTTAATGTGTCAACCTTATTTTCGGGTGAGGTACATTTGTTTTAATGTGTATTTTTTTTTTTTTTTTTGTTTCAACAGTATAATCTTTGGGCCATTATGAGGGAATGTCCAGCAAAAGCACAACTGCGCAAGTATGTAGTTACCTTTACACTGTACTTGATTAGGGTTAAACTAGTGAAAGTAGAAAATGGAGGAAGAAAAAGAGAAAGGAAAATATATAATTTTTTCATTTTTGGTAGGAGTGAAAATTAATGTGGTGTTGTTTTCCATAAGAGCCCATCATTTTTTTCCCTCTCAAACTGGGGAGAAAAGATGAGAAAAAAATGATAATGAGAAGATAAGTAAAAAATTGTCCATAATATTTTATCGTCCCACTTTTAATAATGACATAATACTAATTTAATCCTTATCCTTCCTCTTTTTCATTATTTTTCCAAATGCTAGAAGAGATTTGGAATTACCCATAGTATTTTTGGCATTATAAAAAACCATTAGCATTTCTAAATACCTAGCGTGCATTTGGATTGCGTTGGGATGAAATTTTTTTGCATTTTGTTGAAAAAATGGTGAGTCTCATGGTACTGTTTATGCACTTTTTGGTACTATTCATAGGAGATAAACTAAGAATATAGGAGATTGCCAGTGCAGGCCGTTGGGTTTTTTGATAGGGCTGCCTTTTGCATTTATGTCTTTGCTCTTATCTCTTGTAGGATGTGTTGTTTGGATTATTGGGTGAATTTTCTCTTCCATTTTCTCTCTATATTTATTCTAATTTTTTCATTACTTTTCTTTTTCATATTTTTATAATCTCTAACAAGGAGAAGAAGTTAACCTGTCCGTGTGGATGGATTTTTATTTTTTACTTTCTTTCTGTCCATTTACATGATTGTTCTTGTAATTTTTTTTCCCACTTTCGGCAATGACATTGTCACAATTGCCACAAACCCATTGAAACTTTTTTTTTTCCTCCCATTTTTGGCAAGCCACAATTGCCACAAAATTTTCGGCAAATCCATTACACATTTTTTTTTTTTTAAGAAATAATAAGTGCACACAATTTTTACAATATTTTTACAACAAATTCTAAGTATCAGGTTGTTACTTGTTGTTATTGTTAAATTAAAATAGTAATTTCAATGTCAAATTTAAATTTGAACTAATAATAACTAGTTACCTGTGATTTATTGTGAAAATATTATAAAAATATTGTGTACGTAGCACATTATATTTTTCTTTAATTTTTCCCCAGATTTTGGCATTCACTTTTTTTTTCCCCTACCATTTTTGGCAATACCATTGCCACAATTACTTTTTTTTTTTTTTTTGGGCACTCAATCATTGCACTTCTCACACTCACACATCCGGGCAGGGAGGAAAATTGGGCAGATGAATTACGGCAACACTATTGCCAAAATTCAAGCTTTTCTCTTTCCTCCATTTTTCTCATTCTCTCTCCTACTTTTTGTTGAATTTCAGCAACACTGTTGCCGAAATTCAATCTCTCTCCTCATTCCCCTAAATAACTTATAACAGTACCTATAACACAAATATGTTTTAAATTTAGCAATATTTAGCCAAATGACTCCGCAAATTTGGCGATGAGCATTAATGGAATCAAAATCTTTTAAATAAAAGTCGTATGGATATTGAATTATTATTTTGGGGGGGGGGGTGGTTTCTATGATGGATTTGGTAGACAAATCAAGAATTTCTTTACATTTTTTTTTTTTGGGAATAATTGTAAATTGTAATAGATTTGTGGAGCAATGCCCAAAACCTATTTTGTAGTTTTTTTTGGTTTTGTTTTTTTTGTTTTTTTTTTTTGTTTTTTTTTTTTTTTTTTGTTTTTGTTTTGTTTTTTTTTTTTTTTTTGTTTTTTGTTTTTTGAATGTGTAGAGGCTTAAAAGTGCATTTGTACTAACGCAATCTTTTGTATAATTAATGTTGTGTTAATTATATCGGTGTGAATTTATGTATGAGATTATTCAACTAGCTGGGTTGTGCTAATGAAGTCGAAAAATCACCAGTGAGCCACACAGTTCTCGCACGCTCGAAATAACACCTGCACAACAAAAAGAGAAGACCTAATAAAGGACACCGGTGTGGTGTTGGCCCACTACCCTTCGTAGGCCAAGTTAGAACTTTTCTCACAACTCTAGAGTGCCAGAGCTGGGATAAATTATGCGTACCTTGATTGCGAGGGTCTTGGGTTTTTATATTAGTAGAGAGTTGACATCATTTCCTTGAGTTAGAAGTCTTTTCCTTATAGGAGTCTTTAGGAGCGTATTTAGCGGAATCCTTTCCTTATAGGAGTCCTTTTGATTAGCACTAAACGTGAAGCACAAGATATTCCTTTATATATGCAAACATGGAGACCAAGGCAAGCCACGTCAGGGTCATTAGCTTCACCTACTCCCTTTAGCTTCATTGGTGTCAGCTACCCATCGTTACCTAAGGTCTTCCCATCGGCTATGAGGTAAGCTTCGCGGACTCCCTAACATCATCACTTGCCAATGGATCTTGATGGGTTTATTTGGAGCGTCATTTTATACTTTTGCAAAGGTGAGTATCACTACTACAATTTTACCCTTATCAGTTGACCCCTACTCCATACCCTCGTTAGCTTAAACTGACGGGTTATGGAGTTGAACTTTTATCGCTAATTTCCTTTTTGGCCAAGAGAGAGAGAGAAAATCATTTATGGGAAACTCCTTGAGTAGCTTTTATTAAATGCTTGGACACGCGACGCGTTCTAATTGGCTTCGCTTTTGGATGAGGGCGTCGCTTCATCTTTCGTGCATATTTTCCCTTATATATACTTCGTTTCCTTCCCTCATTTCTCTCATTTCAACCTCACTGATCTTTAAGAGAGAGCTCATCGCCTTGTGATTTTCATCTTCGTCAATCGGTTGATCCCGTCACTCTTGCTGTTATCATTACTGCAACACCGTCCTTTTTTCTAATGAGACTTTTACTTGTAAGTTTTTTCTTTTTTCCTTTTCTTTTGCCTTGTATTTTTCATTTTGGTTAATTGATTCAGTAATGAGGCCGTCAACTTAGGTTCTTAGAATGAATTCGTTGCTTGTAGGTAGTCAAATGTCTAGAGAAGCGTCAAGTGAGCAGTCGTCAATTTGAGAAGGAGCAGGCTACAACGAGGCTTTGGTTGAGGTCATGAGCCTGAAAGCTTCTCCTGGTCGTCAGAGAGGGAAACGTCAGTCTAATCTCCTGATGAGGAAGTTGGAAGTTATGGAGAGGAAGGTAAGGAAGAAATAGTAAGTGAGGAAGAAGTGGTAAGTGGGAAGGTGAAGTTGAGGAGGGAGAAGAGGAGAGAGATATGATGGAGATGGAGATGGGTGATGAGGAATCTTATGGGGAACTTCAGGAAGTCCTAGAAGCAACCGTCCCTTCATCCTTCCCGAGAATTGGACCGTTATTAAATTTCTACCAAAGATGAGTGACAGGATCTTTAAGGATTTACGTACCCGTTACCAGATCCCATACCATATCCTAATCCGTCTCCCTAGAAAGAACAAAAGATGCTACTCAGGGAGGACCGCAGACGTTGGCATGTATGACGCTATGTTTGCTACTCGAGGAGCTAGAAAAGTATATACTTTTTTATTCAGGGGACGGATTGGGTTTGCCATCCAAAAGAATGGGTTACAATGCCCATGGTTTTGACAATACCTGGGGAATAGTTAAAGACTTAGGTTTTAGCTTCGATAGCTTTTATTCTTTTTTTTTTTTTTTTAAACCTTATCAGCCTTTGCTTCTATTATTTCATTCGTTTTCGAAGTGCTTTAATGTCGTCTTTTTGTTTTTTTTTTTTTTTTCAGCCAGCGCTCGTCCTCACATAACTGATAAGCAGAAGGAATTCATCCGTCAGGTTCTCAACATCCCATTTGAGCAACAAAAGTGTAGGGACTTAATCAACCTTAACATTCTTCATTTGCACTGCGGTGGCCCGGAACCAACACCTGTAGCTTGCAGATTGAATGAATACTCTCGCCGTCGTAAGTAGATTTTCTACCATCTTCGTCAGTCTTATTCTTACCGTCTGCTTTTCTAACGCTTTGTTGTCTTCTACAAAAATGGAGGCAGCTAAGCAAAGGGTAAGGGTAGCTGCTGCCTGTAAGAAAGAGGAGGAGAAGAAAACTAAGGTGGAGGAGTCCTCATCAGCCCCTAAGGCCTTTGTTAAGGGGGCGACTAAGAGGAAAGGTGATGGGAAGGATGACCGTCCATCGAAAAAGACGTCCATCACTCCTGGAGAAAAGCTTCCTAAGAAGCCATCACCTCCAAAGCACGGGGTTGGCAAGGGATTAATGACAACGCCTGGCCCCGTCATTCAAGATTCTGAGCGTCGTTTCCTTACCCACAAGGATTATGCTGTCGAGATGCTTGAGTCCATTATCAAAGATAAAGACGTAGATCCTTGTGTTGGCCAGGCGACGGGGGACCTGGGGGATTCGGGCCTCTTTGACCTCGCTCGGGTAAGTATTTTTCATTATTTCTTTTACTTATTCATTTTCATGCTAACCAACTGACAATTGCTCTGTCTTGTAGGCACTGGTTCGTATAAAGGCTTAACAAGTCAAGGGCGTTGCCAATGAAGGAGTGATTGCCCGTTAGGAAAAGCGTATCAAGAACCTGACCGATGGGCAAGATTAGTACAAGGACGCCCTCCGTACTCTAAATAAGGAGGTGAAGGAGTTGAAAGAGAAATTGGAGGAGGAGGGTCATCAAAGGAAAAAAGATCAAGAAGCCAAAGAGATGGCGGAGAAGGAGTTGATGACTCTGCTGGGCCAGATGGAGGCGGCCAAGGCTGACGCTGTAAAAGAGTTCAAGGAATTGTAGGCATACATTGATTCCTGCGTCAAATATTATGGTGTGGGGTTTAAGGATTGCCTTAAACAGGTTAAATCCAATTACCCTCACTTGGATTTGGCGAAGGTCTCAATGGATGACCCTTTGCCAACAACACCTACAGGCGACGCTATTCCTAAAGATGTTGATATCGCCATCGAGTCAGAGCAGGATACTCAAGATGACGACGTCATCCTTGCTCAGCTTGCCGTGAATCCTTCCGTCATTCCTCTAACTCCGTCAGCCAATCCTCCCGTTGCTGACAACCCTTTAACTCAAGATGCCCCAGATCAGACCAAGGGTGACAGGACCCCTCAAGACCTCCCGACTTCATGTACTTAGCATCTTTCTTTCCTTTTTATTGTAAATGTAATCTAATTTCTAGACAATGCCCTTTTCTTTTCTTTTCTTTTCTCTCTCTCTTTTTTTTTTTTTTGGCTTTGTTTGTAAAAACTCCACTTTATTTATGGTATTTTGTATCTGTCATTTCCAGTATATGTGTTACTTTTTGATCTATATGCTCATTCCTTGTGCTTATATGATATGCTTTCATAAGTTAGAGATGAACTCGTCTACTTTGAACGATAAGCTACGACTTTCAGGTGCCCTTTTAATTTTGTGCTTTCCATTGAACCCGTCTACATAGTTACAGGTTCGTCCGCTTATTGTGGTTATAATATAAACTCATCTTTACAGACTTAATCATGTGCTTGTCTGCTCAGTTAGGTTCGTCCACTTGTCATGGATCCATCCTTTGTCTTGTGGATTTTATAATCATATTTGTTTTGAAAAGAACTTGCCTATTTTATGGACTGATGAACCCGTCCGCTTTATGGACTCGTCCACTTTCATGGACTTTTTTAATTTATGGACTGGCTAATAAACTCGTCCACTTTTATGGACTTACCATTATGCTCATCCACTTTTGTGGACAAGCTAGTGATTTTGTCCATCTTACGGATTTTATAATGGTCTATCCTCTAGGAATGAACTCGTCCTCTTTATGGGCCATCCACTTTATGGACTTAAGTTTGTCCCTTTTGTGGACTTAATAATATTTCATCCTTTTGGGATGAAGTCATCTACTTTATGGACTTCACAATACTCGTCCACTTTATGGACAATAATAATAAGCTCGTCCACTTTGTGGACTTGATAATATTTCATCCTTCTGGGATGAAGTCGTCCACTTTATGGACTTGAATAAACTCATCCACTTTATGGACAATTTTTTGTAGATGAACGCTTTAGCCATATTTGAATAAACTCATCTTATTATGATAAACTATGCATTCATAGAAAAAATAGTTCTTTAAAAGAAGAAGACTTACCCTTTGGGCTCTAAAAGAGTTATTGTAGATAAACTAAAGTTAATAGAAAAACTGAGGAGTATAGCTAAAATTAACTAAGGTAAACTAGAAATAAAGGGGTGCTACTCTTCATGCCATCCTCTCTACTGGTAGTACTTCCGTAGGTGCTTGGCGTTCCATGGATAGTGTAGTTTCTGTCCATCCAACATCTCTAGATGGTAGGTGCCTTTCCTCTACCATGACGTGATTCGGTAGGGTCCTTCCTAGTTGAGGCCAAGCTTTCCCTAGCCAAGGTCTCTAGCGGCGCCCATGACCTTCCTTAAAACAAGATCTCCAATCTGAAAATCTCTGTGTGACCCAGGAATTGTAGTGCTTGGCCATGCAGTCCTAGTACCATACAAGTCTTGTTCGACTGTCGCCCTAAATTCGTCAACTAGATCGAGCTGTAGACGTATAGCCTCGTCATTCTTGTGTTCACCATGATTGTCCACCCTGTAACTTGTGAGTTCGACCTCAGTTAGAATGACTGCTTTGCTCTTGTATGTTAGCCAAAATGGTGTCTCCCTTGTAGAAGTCCTTGCTATTGTCCTGTACACCCATAGTATGCTTGGCATCTCTTCAGGTCATATACCTTTTGTCCCCTCGAGCCGAGTCTTGATAATTTTGAGCAAAGATCGATTCGTGACTTCAACCAGTCCATTACCTTGAGGGTGGGCGAGGGAGGAGTAGTGATTTCTAATTTCTAACTACGAGCAAAAGTCCTAGAAGGAGTCGTTGTCAAATTGTTTCCTGTTTTCTGAGACTAAGACTCTAGGGATCCCAAACCTACATACGATGAACCTCTAAATGAAGCTTCGCACGTTCTACTCTGTAATGGTGGCTAAGACTTCAACTTCCACCTATTTTATGAAGTAGTCTATGCCTACCATCAGGAACTTTAGCTGTCGCACCGCTATTAGGAATGACCCCATGATGTCTAATCCCCACTAAGTGAACAGCCATGGGGCTGTCATTGGGGTCAATTCTTCGGACGGTAGTTTGATGACATTGCTGAACCTTTGACACTTGTCGCTGGCTTTGACATAAGTCTAGCATCCTTCTGCCTAGTGGGCCAGTAGCACCCCGCTCGGATGAGTTTGTGTACCAACGACTGCAACCCTGAATGGTTTCCGCAGATCCCTTCATGTACTTCTCTTATGACGTAGTCTGCTTCTTTATAACCCAAACACCTTAGGTATGGGCGGGAGAAGCCTCTCTTGTACAAGATGTCCTTCATTAAGATGAATCGCGCTGCTTGGACCTTCAGCTTTCTTACGACCTCCCTCCCGTCTGGTAAGATGCCATTTTTTAAGTAAGAGACTAATGGTGTGGTTCAGTCGCTTTCAAAGCCTATCTCTTGCATATCGACGGAATCTATTAGTGGAGAAAGCTAAACAAAAGAGAGTACATTATCAAGGATGGTCATATGTTCTGCTGAAGCAGCTTTAGCAAGGTAGTCAGCTTGCTCATTCTCTCCTCTAGAGATTTGGATGTTCTTGGCCTTCAGCTCGTCTACCCTTCTCCTTACTTGATCTATGTATTTCTTCATTCTTTTGCCTTTGCACTCATAATCCCCATTCACTTGGCTGGTGACGACTTGAGAGTCGGAGTAAAGAACCACGCTTACGGCTCTTGCTGCTTTGGCGAGATCAAGTCCTACCACTAAAGCTTTGTACTCTGCTTCATTGTTAGTGGTAGGGAAATCGAGGCGGACCATACATTCAATCTTTTCTCCTTTAGGAGAAAGGAGCACGGCATCTACTCCCTCGGCTTGCCTGTTGGATGACCCGTCTGTATGTATACTCCATTGAGGGCATTCATCTGCCCTCTTGTCTTCCCCACTGGTGAATTCTTCTATGAAGTTAGCAATGACCTATCCCTTGATGGTGGTACGTGGGCGGTACTGAATGTCAAACTCACTCAACTCTATTGCCCATAGTGCCAATTGACCAGCAGCTTTAGGGTTGCTCATTGCCCATCATAAGGGCTTATCGGTTAGAACAATCACCGTGTAGGCTTGAAAGTACTATTTGAGTTTGCGGGCCACCGTAACTAAAGCAAAGGCAAGCTTTTCCATGGGTGGATACCTTTCCTCTGCACCACGAAATGCCCAGCTGGCGTAGTATATGGGCTTTTGAACCTTGTCTTCTTCTCTAACCAAGGCCGCGCTGACGGCTATCGGGGAGATAGCCAAATAGAGGAAGAGCTCTTCCTTTGGTTGCAAAGGACTTAGTAGCGATGGGGAAGAGAGGTAAGCCTTCAACTCCTCAAACGCTTGCTGACACTCAGCAATCCACTCGAAAGACTTTTTCAGCATGCGAAAGAAGTGTAAACACTTATCCGTCGCCCTTGATACGAACTTGTTCAGGGCGGCTACTTTTCCGTTTAAACTCTGCACTTCTTTCATGTTCTTTAGGGGGGCCATCTCTACTATGGCTATGATCTTGTCCGGGTTGGCCTCGATACCTCTTTGAGACACCATAAAACTAAGGAATTTTTCTGCTGTCACTCCAAATACACACTTACTTGGATTGAGCTTCATGTTGTAGGAACGAAGGGTGCTAAAAGTTTCCTCGAGATCCTTTAAATGGTCCTCCTCTCTTTGGCTTTTTACCAATATGTCGTCGACATAGACCTAAACATTCCGTCTGATTTGGTTTGCAAACATCTTGTTCATAAGCCTCTGATACGTTGGCCCGCAATTTTTAAGGCCAAAAGGCATCACTTTGTAACAAAAAAGACCTTGGCTGGTAACAAATGAAGTCTTCTCCTAGTTCGCTTCGTCCATCCAGATCTGATTATAACCTGAAAAGGCGTCCATGAAGCTCAGTAGTTGGTGTTGGGTTGTAGAGTCTATCAGTACGTCGTTGACTCGAGGGAGATGGCAGCTTTCCTTGGGGCATGCTTTGTTTAGGTCTGTGAAGTCTATGCACATCCTCCATTTTCCGTTAGCTCTCTTGACCATCACCATATTTGCTAGCCAATCGAGGTAGTATACTTCCCTGATGAAGCCTACCTCTTGTAACTTGCTGACTTCTTTTGCTATTGCTTGGTCTCATTCTTGGGCAAACATTTGCTTCTTCTGACAGACAGGTGGTAAAGAGGGCGACACATTTAGCCTGTATAACATGACTGAAAGGTCGATTCCTAGCATGTCTTCATGGCTTCAGGCAAACATGTCCTAGTTTTCCTTGAGGAAAGCTACAAGTGCTAGGTGAATCGTAGGGCTGGCGAGAGTGTAAATCCTCATGGTTTTGTCTAATTTGGAGCTATCGAGGGGTATCTTCTCGAGCCTCCCTACAAGTTCCGCTCCCTTCCGTTGTTCTTTTATGCTCATGGTCTGTAGATGATCGTCCATCTCCAGCATCGTAATATAGCATTTGTGCATAGCTATTTGATCCCCTCACAATTCCACTACTCCGTACTCTGTGGGGAATTGGATCATCAGGTGATAGGTTGAAGTTACAGCCTTCCTTGAGTTAAGGGTAGGTCATCCTATGATGGTGTTGTAGGCGGAGGAGCAATCGACAATAAGAAATGTTATATCCCTAGTGATTTGCTGAGGATAATCTCCAATTGTGACAGGCAATGTGACTGTGCCGAGGGGGTATACTTTTGTTCCTCCAAACCTAACGAGTGGAGCGTTGGTTGGAACTAGGCATTCTCTGTTGATCCGCATTTATTGGAATGCCGGGTATTAGAGAATGTCTACGGAGCTTCTGTTGTCAACCAATACCTGGTATGTGTTATAGTCTCCTACCTAGATGCTAACGACGAGCGCGTCATCATGCGGGTGGTGAAGACGTTGAGCATCTTCTTCTGAGAAACCAATAATGGGGTTGTTGACCTGTGGCATCTTTGGAATGACGCCCATTAGCTGAACGTTTTGAACCATTCTGAAGTAAGTCTTTCTAGCCTTTTGGACAAGTCGGTGATCGTCGTGCCTCCCACAATCGTCCTTATGTCTCTTAAGGGTGGTTTGGGACACTTGTTGTCACATCGGGGAGCCTGCTCTTGAGGAGGCAGATTTGCTCTCTCCCTACTGACGAACTTCTATAACTTCCCTTACCTGATGAGGGCTTCAATCTGCTGTTTCAAGTCATAACAGTTGACTATGTCATGATCATGATCACAGTGGAAGTAGCAGTATTTGTTTTTATACTGTTTGTTGGGATCTCCCTTCAGCTTTCCGGGGAAGGTTAAGGCTCCCTCATCCTTAATTTGCATTAGGACTTAGTCGATTGGGGCAGTCAGTGGAGTGAAGCTCATGAATCTCTCTGCCGAGGGCTTAAAGTGCCTGTCATTCCTTTGTTCTCTAGTTCTTGCCATCTTCTGCCCTCTGTCCTGTCGTGTATCTTCTTGCATTTCTCTCTTCTTGGGTTTGTCCTCTTGGGCCAGATGCGCATCTTCGGCATTCATGTATTTGGTTGCCCTGTAAAGCACATTCGACATAGTCTTTGGGTCATTTTTATATGGTGAAAATAGGAACTTACCTTTCCAAAGCCCATTTTTGAAAGCGGCTACAAGTATCTTGTCATTGGCTTCATCGATTGAAAGCGCCTCTTTGTTAAAGCATGCTATATAATACCTCAACTTCTCATCTTCCCGTTGCTTGATGCTTATCAAGCATGCAGTAGGCTTTTTATACCTATGTCCCCCGATGGAGTGGGAAGCAAACTGGGTGCTTAGCTCCTTGAAAGTATTGATGAACTTAGGGGTCAGCCTGTTACACATGATCTCATCTGCTACTTCTTGAAGGTGCATCAGGGTCTTAAAGGATTTCAAGTGATTTAGGGGGTCTCATAGCTTTCTATCTGTGGCATGCGAAACTTTGGTGGAAAGGGGAAGGAATTGATGGACGCAATGAACAGTGAATCGGTTCGATGGACCAAGTCATCAAGGTCACTAGACACTCGCCCTCTGAGGGCATTTATCATGAAGTCCATCTGTTCCTTCTTTATCTGCATCTCTATGACAATGTGAGAGGGAGTCATGTCTGTGAAGGAAGGGCAGCTCATGTCCTGTCGCTCTGGTCTGCTTAAGGCGTTGCTACCCTCCGGCCCCTTTTGGTCCTTTCTCTCGGCGCTGGTGCTTTTTTAGTCCTCCTCCTTAGTGTTATGCACTGCGTTCTTTTGACGTAGCTGCTCTTCCAACTTATGATTTTGCTTCTTGAGGCACTCCATGGCAATGGCAAGAGTCTAAACTTGTCTCTCGAAGGCAGTTGTGTGGGGTTCGTCTCCCTGAACGTTGTTGGTGGTCACTATCGAGCAAGTAAGTGCCATGCAACTCTTGGTCTGGGAAGCGTTCGTATGGCTTACAGGTTGCTAAGAATAGCGCAAAGTTTCCCACAAACGGCGCCAACTGATGATGTCGAAAAATCACTAGTGAGTCACACAGTTCTCTCACGCTTGAAACAATACCTACACAACAAAAAGAGAAGACCTAACAAAGGGCACCGGTGAAGTGCCAGCCCATTACCCTCTGAAGGTCAAGTTAGAACTTTTCTCACAACTCTAGAGTGTCAGAATTGGGATAAATTATGCGTACCTTGATTGCAAGGGTCTTGGGTTTTTATAGTAGTAGAGAGTTGACATTCTTTCCTTGAGTTAGAAGTATTTTCCTTATAGGAGTCTATAGGAGTCTTTAGGAGCATATTTAGCGGAACCCTTTCCTTGTAGGAGTCCTTTTGATTAGCACTAAACGTGATGCGCAAGACATTTCCTTATATATGCAAATGTGGAGACCAAGGCAAGCCACATCAGGGTCCTCAGCTTCGCCTACTCCCTTTAGCTTCATTGGTGTCAGCTACCCATTGTTTCCTAAGGTCTTCCTGTCGGCTATGAGGTGAGCTTCGGCGACTCCCTAACATCGTCACTTGCCAATGGATCCTGACGGGTTTATTTGGAGCATCGTTTTATACTTTTGCAAAGGTGAGTATCACTACTACAATTTTACCCTTATCATATGGGATTGTTCAACTAGCCGGGTTGTGTTGATATCTATTGAAATTTGTTAAAGTTGCAATCTTTCTCTCAATTTTGGATACTAAGAAGTAAGAACGTGCAAGAAAAGCTGATGTTTTTATAATTAATTTTTTTTTTTTTTAAATTCATCTTTCAATTTTTTTTAAATTTTCTGATGTTTATTTTTCTTTACTTAAAAAATTGCTGATGGTGCTTTTCCAATAGTAATTAAAATTGTTTTATTATTACATTATTAGCTGCATAACATAAGTTTCAAGTCTCCCAACAGTGCAATCCATTGGCCACATAGTTTTTCATCTGTGAGATAATGGTAGAAATCAAATTGATTGTAATTTGTATATTAATAGGGACTGAATTGAACTCTATCAAAATATAGGGGCCAAATTGATTGACTCTAATGTAAAGACTAAAATAGTATTTTTCGCCTAAAAATAAGTCACCAAATACCAGAATATTATATAGACTTAAAACCAATAATATATGTTAAAATAATTAATATTTTAAAATAGATTATTTATTTTTAATTTGATTAAAAAAAAAAAAATCGCATAAAGACGAGCTTACCGATCATTAGGCAATTCACAATTAATACACCATACTTGGGTTGTTTTAGGATGTGTCCCGAAATTGAGTTTAACCACCCAGAAGAAGGGAGAGTTTAAGAGAATCCAATTAAATTTCACTATTTTGAGACAAATTGCATCCTTTATAAGTTGCTAGGCATCATGTCAAACAAATAATAAAGCTAGAGTTAATTATAAGCTAATACCAGCAATGAGCCTAAAGAAAGAAGAAAAAGAAAGGTGAAACTTTTGGATAGATATTCTATGCCTGGGTTCAAGAACACATGCCTCCTTCGGACCTTTTCTTTGTGACACTTAAACGAACTGATCAATCAAAATTACCAAATAATAACATGATCAACTTATTGCTTCTGCATGTATTTTGAAAACTCATCACCCTATATACCTAATTAATCTTTTTTTTTTTTTTCAATCTATTGCTAAGTTGAGGATCGGCCACTTTGGCTGGTTAAAGTACATGCATTTAGATAGGAAGAAGACCATCAAAAACCTTAAACAGTACTGTGAATGCATTGAAGTCTTCCTGATCCAAACCTAGGATCTTTTTGCTTCATGCAAGGCCAGGCCAAATCACAATTCAAAGGGTGCATGCACAGAGGCTCCAACCACCAAATTATAAAAGTAAGTGTGGGGAAGAGTGTGCCCCTCCAAAACTACACACAATATCATTGATGTAACTTATGGAATTCGGATTCTGGGAGCTTCTGATCCACGTATTAGTTTTTGCTTGGCTCCCACTAGCTAGTTCGAGATAGAATTGTTTCCTCAATCGGATTAAGATCCTCTCTTATTTAGATCTTCTAATACCCAATCATTTTTAGTCAAATGTGATATATTGATATAAATGGTATTTTTTTATATTTTGTCACTTTACGGCCATACAGGCAAGTCATTAAGGGAGGGATTGCTTGCTTTTGTTAATGGAAGGAAACTTTAATGTGTAAAATCCAATTTATCAAAATTCAAATATATATAAAATTCAAGCAACTCCACAATTTACCCTAACAATTATTTATACATCTGAGCTTGATATATATTATTGAAAATTTTTCCTAGTTAAGTTTTTAAAACTAATTTTCTCCAATAAAATGAAAAAAGCAAATTGCATTGCTTTATTGACTTTCGTGATACATACCGAGTCCTGTCCTTCTAGCTGCCTACCTCTCTTTAGTTTTTTTTTTTTTTTTTTTTTTTTTTTTTTTTTTTTTTTTTTTTTTTTCCTATATATTTTAGGGTTAGGTGTCCGTTTGGAATTTTCTATTATAAGAGTTTTAACTATATATAGAGTTTTGGAATGCAGAGGTTTAATAGAAAAAGTAATTATTAAGTATTCTCGGAGTATTATAAATGCGTGTTTTCCCTCTCTCATAACTGTGAGTCCCATTAATAAAATTTATAGTGGGACTCACAATTCATTTAAGAGGAGAAAGTATGCATTTATAGTACTCCCGAAGTATTCAATAATTTTCCTAACTGAAAGCTTTTGAATGTTTGGTGAAAGCTTCAAATTTCAGTTATAACCTTTGATGATGTCCAACATCAGTAATTACATGTCCCAATCATGCCCTTGAAGGCTTGCCAAACAAAACACAAGAAAGGTGGTGTCAACCATAGCTATTCCGATGTTTAAAAGTTAATTAAAACAACACTCACAGGGGTGGGAGACAATAATATCAGGTGTTTTATAATTTTTGAGTTTTTTTTTTTTTTTTTTTTTTTGACAAATAAGAATATCTAGACCTTTTCAAGTATCTGACTAATCTCTTAGGCATGTGCAATCTCTCCGTCCTACGCACACTGAGTTATTACATAGAGAAATTCTATGGAAGTGGCCCCAAAATGCTGGCAAGATGTTTCGAACCCAGCCAAATGTTTCTTATACAGCTTCGAAGTTCAAAGTGCATATACAAGGATGAACATACAAATAGGATTTTTCCTACCTACCCCACAATGTTAGCAATTCTCCGTGATTGGGTTTGTAGAGTACGTTTGTCCATAGATGGGGGCATGTTTTGATGTTCCACTTCCTAGCACGGAATGTTGACCATTTCTATTAAGAGTCTGTTTGAATATTGTTTATTGTTGAAAACTGAAAATTAAAAATATTGTAGCAAAATAATTTTTAAATATGTGAATAGTGCCGTGGGACCAATTTTTAACTTAACATTTGCTGAAATCTGTACTTGTAGGTCCCATGAACATTGCACAGGACACACAGAAAAAAGGTCAAACGCAGGGAGTTTCATTTTTCAGTGCAATCCAAACTCAACCTAAAAGAGCTTTTACTCCTTTAGAGCACTTATCCAATAGCACTAACATCAGCACCACCAAACAGACCTTAAGCCAATATGGGTTTCCTACTGGAGCTGTTGGGTACGTAGTTTCAATCCTGCATTTGTATCACTAGTTATGGTGAAATAGTAGAGAGGTGTAAACGGGTTCAGTATTCCAAACTTCTCTTTCCCATGCCCTCCAACTTGTTAGGTCAGAGGGGGCTGCCAAACTTCTTAGTTTTCAGAGATTATGACATAAGTGATCACACATACAAAAGTAAGTCAAAAATTCCAATTACTAAGATCTAGGAGGGCCATTAAACTTTGCATTTTCTTTTGGACAGAGAGTGACAACAAATTTTGTTGTAGCATATGATTACAACCCTACTCAATATTATTTTATTAAATTTGAATTTTAACAAATCCACAATTGGATTACATTTTCTTCTTATATTCTTTATTCTTGCAAAATTTCCAAAAGATCAAAGATTAATAATTATGTCATCAATAAAATGTTTTCATGTTTATATAGTTTAAAATTATATATAAAAATTAAGTTTATGGATCGAATAGTAAATAGTATCCGATTGATACGAAATTTGACATGTGTATTAAGAACACAAAGAACATGCAATTTAATGGTTATGTTTTCAAAATATATAGTCATGTTAATTTTTTTAATAGAAGTTGTAGTCTTAGGCTACAACGAAGTTTGTAGCAAAAATTTATCTTTTTCGTTTTCCATTTTACCATACTTTTCGAATATGGAAAGAGCTCTTGTTGTTTCTACTTCTCTTCTTCTTCAAATTGGTACCTCATGTGAGTCCTACACTTCTCAATTTCCATAGGCTAAGACATCACTGACCTCATATATACAAGTAATGGTCAAATTTTAATTGTTAAGACCTAAAGACGGATTGAATTCAAAACCCTTTTTTTAAAGGAAACAGGTAAACATTCCTTAAAATGTCAAATTATATATATGGTCCATTATATATATATATATATGCGTGTGTGTGTTTCCTTGCATGCATTCATACTTAGGCCATGTAAAAGGGATTTCAAGTGAGGAAGTGATAGTCTTTTATGATGGGAATATGTATGAAATTCCCAAACCTGTAAGATGCAAAAATAGAGAAAAAAATATACACCAAAGAGAAATAATTACACACAAGACAATATTTACGTGGTTTGACAATTTGCCTACATCTACGGAGTTACGGGGATTTCACTATTCTTAGGAAAAAATGCAAAGTGCAACAGTACAGTTTTTTCTCTCTAAAAACGACATCAAAACCCTAATCTCCAAAACAACAGTTTTCATATCTTGCGCACAGGATTCACAATGGGCTACAAAAAGGGGCCAAAATTATGGAACAACATTATTTTGGGTCATGTCAGAAAATCTCCTATTAAAAACTGTAACAACATTATTTCAGGTCGGGTCATAATTCGAATCAAACACAACTAAGCTCCACAAAGCCCAACAAATCTCTCACTTGGAGACTAGTTCAATCACCAACATCAACTGCAATCCTCCAAAGACAATCCCTCATCATTGCAACTCATCCTCCTGTCCTCAAGCTAGAAGACCAACTGAAGTTGCACACAGCTTCAGCTTCTCAGTAGTGACACCCTTAGTCAACATGTCTGCCAGGTTCTTAGATCCACAAATCTTCTCAAGTATTACTAGTTTATCTTCACCAAGGTAACGGATAAAATGGTATCTCATCTGTATGTGCTTCGACTTTGAATGAAAAGCTAAATTTTTAGCAAGAAAAATTGCACTCTGACTATCACTGTGTAGAATGCCCAACTCCTGCTTCTTACCCAATTCATCCAAGAAGCTGTGTAGCCAAATCATCTCCTTTCTAGTTTCAGTTGCTGCAACATATTTAGCTTCTGTAGTAGATAGAGCAACAATCTTTTGTAAATTTGAAACCCAAGATATAGCTGTACCACTCAGAGTAAATACAAACTCAGTAGTACTCTTTCTACTATCAATATCACCTGTTAAATCAGCATCTACATAACCTTGCAATTTCAAACTTGCACCTATGAAGCAAAAACATGTATCTGTTGAGCCTCTCATATATCTACTCACAACTCTCACTGCATGTGTAATAGCCTTGTACACACCATAGCATACATCAAGCTGTCAATAGTTGAGGCATAAGGCACTTTACTCATATGGTCCCTTTCTTCTTTTGTCTTTGGTGACTGTTTTTTACTTAATTTGAAATGACTACCCAATGGTGTACTCATTGGTTTAGCTTCATTCATGTTGAACCTACTGGGAATCTTCTTCACATATTCTGCCTGTGAAAGCTTCAAAGCCTTGTCTCTAATGATTCTCATACCAAGGATTTGTTTTACAGCTCCCAAATCCTTTATTACAAACTATTTTGACAATTCCTCCTTCATATTATTAATCTCTTCAATGCTAGACCCTACAATGAGCATATCATCCACATTCAATAATAAAATGTATAAGAATTGTCAAAGAACTTAACATAGCAATAGTGATCAACTTCACATCTCTTGAACCCAGTTCTATTCATAAAACTATCAAATTTCTTGTACCACTGTCTTGGAGTTTGCTTTAGGCCATACAAGCTTTTTCTCAGTTTGCAGACTAGACTCTTTTGCCTCTGAACAATAAACCCTTTTGGTTAACTCATGTAAATGTTTTCCTCCAAGTCACCATGAAGGAATGTTGTCTTCACATCTAATTGCTCAAAATGTAGATTCTCTGTAGCCACTATCCCTAGTACCAGTCTAATTGTTGACATCTTAACAACTAGAGAAAATATTTCTAAATAGTCGATGCCCTTCTTTTGCTGGAACCATTTGACAACTAATTTGGCCTTGTACCGTTTGCTACCATCATGCTCATTCTTTATTCTGTATACCCACTTGTTGTGCAAAGCCTTCTTTCCTTCTGGCAATTTAGTCAATTCCCATGTCTGATTTCCCAACAAAGAATCCATCTCATCCTTCATGGCTAACTCCCACTTGCTTGAATTTTCATCTTGCAAGGCCTCGTCATAACATTCTGGTTCACCACCATCAATCAATAGGAGATAATTTAGAGCGGGTGAATAAAGCTATGAAGGTCTAATGATCCTGGAAAATCTACGGACTTTAGCTACATGTGTACTCTGATCTACTTGTGAATTTACATTCTCCTTTTCTTCTTCACCCCTTTTCTGGACATTATTTTCAGTTAATTCATCTAAGTTGACAAACTCAGATTTCTTTTGATCTATCTTTGTAACATCTGGCACTATAGTTGATATGTCCTTGTACATAACCTATTCATTAGATATCGCATTTTTGCTTTTGATTATTTTTCGATTTTGTTCATCCCAAAACCGATAGCCAAATTTCTCATCACCATAGCCAAAAAAAAAAAAAAACCATATTTTAGACTTTGCATCAAGTTTACTATGAGCATCAGAATCACTATGAACATAAGAAACACAACCCAAAACTTTTAAATGGAAAAACTTTACCTCTTTACCACTCCAAACCTCTTCAGGAATTCTGAACTCCATGGGAATTGATGGTCCTTGGTTTATCAAATAAGCTGCAGTACTAATAGCATCAGCCCAAAAAGTTTTTGGTAATTCAGCATGCAACCTCATACTCCTAGCACGCTCATTGAGAGTTCTGTTTATGCGCTCAGCCACACCATTTTGCTGTAGTGTCTCAAAAATGGTCTTTTCCATTCTAATTCCATGTGCAGCATAATACTCATTGAACCCTCCATCTATGTACTCTCCTCCATTATCTAACCTCAGACATTTTACTTTCAAATCTGTTTTCATTTCAACCATGGCCTTCCACTTCTTAAAAGTCTTAAATATGTTAGATTTATTTTTTATAAAATAAACTCATACTTTTCTGCTTGAGTCATCAATGAAAGTAATGTAGTACCTCGAACCTTTAAGGGATGAAACTGAAGAAGTCCCCCATAAATCAGTGTATACTAACTCCAATTTTCCAGCTTTCGGTGTCCTACCAGCTTTCAAGAAGCTCACATTTTTCTACTTTCCTAAAATGCAGCTTTCACACATGTCAAGATTAATTGACTTCAATTCTGGTAGTTTCCCTTTTGACAGTAGCATCTTCATTCATTTTCCACTCATGTGACCAAGTTTGTGATGCCATATACTTGCATCAGTATTTGCTTCAGCAATTGCAATTGTGTCCCTTAGACTTAAGGTCATATACAGAGTACCAATTTTCCTTCCACGAGCCAATACCATGGCTCCCTTTGTAACCTTCCAGGTACCACCAACAAATAGTATTGTATGCCCTTCATCATTAAGTTATCCAACATAAATCAGATTCCTCCTCAGGTTAGGAATATGTTGAACCTCCTACAGTAACCAGATAGACCCAATGGGCAATATAATCCGAACATCTCCCATACCCACAACATCCAAAGCTTTTTCATCAGCCAAATACACCTTACCAAAATCACCTTCAACATAGTTTTGTATAATTTCTTGGTGTGGAGTGATATGAAACGAAGCTCCTAAGTCCAAAACCCAATCATCAAGTGGATTGTCTACAACAAGAAGCAATGCATCTTGTACCTCACCTGTTATAGCATTAGCAGAATCATCATCATTCTTCTTCTTAGGACTTTTGCAGTGCCTCTCAAAGTGGCCAGTTTTGACATAGCTCCAACATTGTACATGTTGGCCAGATCTAGATTCACCTCTGTTCTAATTGGAATTTCTAGATTTTGATCTACCCGGATTTGAATTTCTATCATTACCTCTACCTCTTGTCTCAAGGTTTAGAGCAGAATTAGACCCTGAAGTTTCACCTGCATCTCTTTTGCGAATCTCCTTAGCCAAAACTAGATCTTGTATATCGTTGTACTTCAACTTTTCTTTTCCAGTAGAATTACTTACTATCATTCTCATAACCTCCCAATTGTTTGGCAAAGAAGCCAAAACGACTAGTGCACAAATCTCATCATCAAAATCAATTTCTACAGAAGACAGTTGATTTGTGATGGTGTTAAATTCATTTAGATGTTGTGCTACTGATGCATTCTCTGTCATCTTCAAATTGAATAGTTTCTTCATCAGATGCACCTTGTTATCTGCTAACGGCTTTTCATACATACCATACAAAGCCTTCATCAAATCTGTTGTGGTCTTCTCCTTCACAACATTGTGTGCAATAGACCTTGACAGAATTAATTTGATAACTCCCAATACCTGTCTGTCAAGAAGAGTTCATTCATCATCTTTCATAGTTGCAGGTTTCTCCCCTAAAAGCGGCAAGTGCAACTTCTTCCCATAGAGATAGTCCTTGATTTGCATTCTTTAGAATCCAAAGTCTGTGCCATCGAATTTTTCTATTCCAGACGTCTTTCCTGTTTCCTCTGCCATTGCTCCCACTCAAACCTAACCCTAGGCTTTGATACCAATTGATGGGAATATGTACGAAATTTCTAGACCTATGAGATACAAAAATAGACAAAAATATATGCCAAAGAGAAATAATCACACACAAGACAATATTTACGTAGTTTGGCAATTTGCCTACGTCCACGGAGTTGCAGGGATTTCACTATTCTTAGAGAAAAATACAAAGTGTGGCAGTACAATTTTTTCTCTCTCAAAAACAACATCAAAGTCCTAATCTCCAAAATAACAGTTTTTATATTCTGCACACAGGATTCACAATGGGCTATAAAAACGAGCCAAAATTATGGAACAACATTATTTCGGATCAGGTCAGAAAATCTCCCATTAAAAATTGTAACAACATTATTTCGGGTCAGGTCATAATATGGATCAAATACAACTAGGCTCCACAAAACCCAACATTTTAATCAAGCTAACGTGACAATCATGTTCATGCTTAAGCATAAAGCTATTTATGAAAAGCTCAGTTTTATTTAGAAAAAACCTTATATATATATATATATTTGAAGTAGTATTGTTTATATTTGTAAATAAGTTCATAATATATCAATTTATTATTTTTAATTTATTGATCATATAATTAGTACATTTCCTAGTAAAAATTATATATAGTTTTTAACAATACAAGATTGGTGAATCTAATTTTTAAATTTCAAAAATGAAAATCATTCTATCTAATTAACTCAAATAGTATAATTTCAATTATAATTTGGTTATTAATTATTAACATATGTTTATGATGGGGTAAAAAAATTTATTCATAGTATTTACTACATATGTGGGGAAAAAATGTTACCCAAATAGCTCATGTAATCTAGTTTGTTGATGGGCTCCAAGTTTATTTGTGTTCAAAATAAAATTAAATGAATAAATCTTAATTTTTAATACTTGACTTGGCTTAATTCAACTTGTTTAAAACTCTACCTCCCCCGGCCCCCTCCCCCCGAAAAAAAAAATGAAAACATTATGCCTTTTGTAGATAGGATTTCAAAATTAGATTTTCCCTTCCCCGGGCCCCTCACCCCCCAAAAAAACTAAAAATAAGGATCAATTAATTCAGCGGTTCCAAAAAAGAAATTTGATCAAGTGGCATACTTCCAAAAAAAAAAGAAAGAGTTTTAGAGTTGATTAATTTACAGTTGCAATAGACTTATAATTGCAAAAATTAAATAGTAGATTTTGTAAATAAGCATAATTTAATTTATACAAATCATTCAACATAAAAAAAATATAGACAATTTGGTTGAAAATTTTTATTCTTAAGATATTATTAAGCAAGAAAAAAAAGCTCATTTGAGATTTCAATTGTAGCAATACGAGCTTCATGTGCCAAAGCATCCACTCTTTTAGAAAATATGTACAGTATCTGAGCCATGTAAGGATAATTAGTAGTATCAGGAAAGCCTAACGTTTAATATTTGATTGATAGGTTGATATGATTTGTGTTGATTCTCTTAGTTTATACAATAACGAGTTTTTTAGGCATATTAAATGTAAATCGACAAAAAGAAAGTAGGTAAATTAATAGTTCTCTTTGTAAGTTTGTATTTGTCCAAAACTGTGTTTTTTTCTTTTTCTTTGTGTGTGTGTGTGTGTGTGTGTGTGTGTGTGTGTGTGTGTGTGTGTGTGTGTGTGTGTGTGTGTGTGTGTGTGTGTGTGTGTGTGTGTGTGTGTGTGTGTGTGTGTGTGTGTGTGTGTGTGTGTGTGTGTGTGTGTGTGTGTGTGTGTGTGTGTGTGTGTGTGTGGAGAATCTGTATTTATCCAAAACTAATTAAACGTTTCAGTGGATAAAGTTAGATCATGTGATACTCCATTATTGGTAATTCCAGCTTAAATATCAAGAACTTGAAATTAGTATGGTTTTAATTTTTTTAAACATTATGATTGATAATAAAAATGTTACACGACAGTTACAAACTATTTTATAATATTTTGACAAATTATTGATGTAGAAATTTTTTATTAGTTCTCATCTGAACCCACTACTAATATCATTTTTTCACTTATTAATAACTCCACACATCAATAATTTGCAAAAAAACAAATACAAAATTTTTGTAAATTTAGCATTTTTTTAATAAGCTATAAAAGAAATTAAAATTACCTGGAAGTAAAATAAAAGAGATATATATATATATATGTGTGTGTGTGTGTGTAATTGAAGTAGAATACCGATCACAATTGGCAAAGTCGTAACATCAAGATAATGTTTTATACTTCTAGTCTCACAAGTAGGGCCACCCCCACATGGAACCCCACGTGCATGTATGCATGAATATGAAGAAAGCCACCTTAGCTATCAGTTAGACCTAATTGGGAGAGAGAGAATTCACTAGAATCATCCTCTCTCTCTCTCTCTCTCTCTCTCTCTCTCTCTCTCATCTTCATTTTCCACCCTCCATTTTCTTGATAGCTTCTCCAAGACTCCTTCCTAGTTTTTTTTCTTTTTAAAAGTAATAAAAATTTGAACTCTATATATTTATATTGAAATATATTATAATAAGTGTCCATTTGAGAACCGTTTATTTAGTTGAAATTGAAATTTTTTTTACTGAAAATACTGTAAACAAAACTAAAAGGTAGCTGAAAAAGTATTGTGAGACCTATGAATAGCATAAAAAAGTACAGTAAGCCTATAAATTAATAATATCAAGAATAAACTGAATAATAAAAAAAAAAAAAATTAACTTTTTAAACCATGTCAAACGGACACTAAATATCACTTAAACTACAATACTTTTGACTTTTTCACCTTTATTCTAAGGCCTTAAAAAGAATGCAAACTCATCAAAAATTGTTCTTATAGCCCAAAAGCCCCACTTCGACAATCACTTTCCTCTCAAAATTCTCTCAACTTAATAGAATTCCAACAACTAATTATGGATTTCTTTCACACCCAAAACCGCAAATACCCAACCAAACGCAACAAACAAAGGCTAAACCAAGAACAAGTAAGCCTCCTAGAGAGAAGTTTCATCTCTAACAACAGACTTGAGCCTGAGCGCAAGCTTCAGCTTGCAAACCAACTCGGTGTACCGCCAAGACAGGTTGCCATTTGGTACCAAAACAAGCGTGCCCGGTGGAAGACCCAAAACCTCAAGCTCGACTACAACGAGCTTCAACTAAAGCTAGAAAATGCATTGGTTGAAAAGAGGCGGGTCGAGAAGGAAGTGGAGCGGCTTAAAGGAGAGTTGGAGAAAGCTAAAGAAATGGTTTGTACTTTGAAGCAAACAGTCGACCCTCAGGTTTCTTGTAATTCTATTTCGTTTGATCATGAGGCAGCAAGGAGCTCTAGTTTGCATGCGGCCGATGTAAATTGCTCTATAGAGAATAATGGTGAGTTTTTGCCACTTAATGAGGACTTCTATGCTTGTTTCATTGGTGTAAATGGGTCAAGTTGGGAATAATTAGTGGGTGGAGAAGGAATGTTTATGGATATTTAGTTTCAAAATAATGTCACTTTTTGGGTATGTTTGAACTTGATTACTGGTTATTTAATTAGACTTTTTTATGCGGATTATGAAAAAATTGTGGTGTCGATCCTGTCTTAACATTTCTATTTGGTTAATTGAAAGAAAGCATGGAAAGCGAAAGGAAATGCTCAAAAGAAAACTTATGGGAGAATGGCTACCGATTGACATTGATGTGTATATTTATATATATTCAGGTGTCATGGTTAAAAGATCGGAGGTAATGATCTACTTATTCTGTAATATTAAATGAATATATAGCTCGAATTTGGTTGGTGTTGCTTTCGACTCATAATTATGAAATGCAAGTGCTAAGTTGATATCTGCATTTTGGTGACCAAAGAGCAAATGGAAATTAATTACGGGCTTATATAATCCTCATGGATTGATTAGGCAATGATAATATGATCAAGTTTTAAGGCTGATCATTTCGTAAACTAAAAGAAGGTTGCAATATGATGATTTTTTTTTAATAAATTAGAAAAATCTATAATTGGGAAATTAGAGATTTAAACTTGGGATATTTCTATTAAAAATACCAACTAAAGTGTCAGTTATTTACAAAGTTCTAGATCAAAACAATGCACTATACACCTCACGTCATGTAACCAGTGATGTTTTGGGCATACCTTGTAGCATATTAGTCATTAGAATATATTTCATATTCTTTTTATTTGATAATTTTTTTTCTTTTTTTGGTTTTAATATTCTTTGGAGGAGGGGGAAGGGCATTCGCCTCTCTAATAAATATAACCATAAAATGAAATCTCAATTTCGCCTTTTGTTCTTTAATGTGTCAATTTCGCCTCTATTCTATTTTTATAGACTAACATGCCTTTGATTAAGCGATAAAGTTCTTAATTTGCCTTTGGCTTATTGATGAAATTCCTATTTTGCAATTAAGTAATTTGATTTAATTACCGTATTTACACAAAAACTAGGCATGTTTAATCTCTTTTTTCTTTTTAGAATCTAGGCATGTTTAATTGGGTTACTTGAGGACAAAATAGAAACTTTATTGTGTCAGTTATATTTATCACATTGATGGATGTTGGACAATTGGAGAACTTATTCACTCCATTAGGAGCACCGCATCAACAATGCCTAATGATACTTCCACTCAATAATATTATACCGTGTGTGACAATTTATTGAGTCAAATTCTAGTCATCAATTAAGTTTAATAAATAAGATTAAACTTATAAAAATAAAAAATAAAAAATAAAAAAACCTTCACCTTTATCTCACCCTCACCGTCATTGCTGGTGGCTCCACCACCAACAACAACAACACTGTTTGCTACTGATTCATGGATTTGGAATAGAGTTCGAGACTAAATTGCCCCAGTTTCTCAAGTGGCTCGGGCAAGGGCCCACCAAATAAAGGCCAATGGATGGTTTTAATATTAGAGAGATGATAAAATATTTCTAAATAAGATAATGATAAAAGTGGTTGCACCTTGCAACATTGCACTTGGGTTCGAGTTATTTTAATTTAAAAAATCAATTAAATATTATAGTTATTTTTAATTTTTAGACTTGTTATTTAACTCTTTTTCATTATATGATTTGAAAATATGCCAATAAGTTATTTTTTATATAGGTGGAATTTAATATCAAATTCTTTATTCAATGACTTATTAGTTGAATTAAGTTAAACTTACATTCTAATTCTAATTAATATCGATAACAGATGGAGAAAAATGATGAGAGAGAGAGGAGGTAAATGTATAAATCGACTGCGAACATAAGCATCAATGATATAAATGTATAAATCAACTATGAACATTTTACTCATATTTTTTTGCATGAACCAACTACTGATATCAATTTTATTAGTATCAATGACAACATACCATCTTATATATGAAGTGTGGAAAATATTGTTATATATGAAGTGTGGAAAATATTGTGTATCTAATCTTATTGACCGACGTATCTTTTTTAGTGTTGTTGAGGACATTTTCTCTAGCATAGACTTCAATTTTCAGTTAGATTGATAATTTGTCAGACAAAGCGGGTAGTGTTGGGAATGTTAATGCCGCAAGTACTGAAATTTGTATACCGAATAAATCAATAACTGTCTAATCAAAAGTAAATTTTTGAATAAATAAGAAAGAGAAGAGATCTAATTAGATATAGAAACGGTCTACTTTCTAATTACTCCCTTTGAATATTAATTTGAGGCGTCATGTTTGAATGATTATGAGTAATGGTCAGATTATATCATCTCATGCAATGTTGACACAGTAGCTACAATTCAACGTGTTTCTCAATAAATAAATAAATAAATAAATAAAAATAGCTTCAAGTCAACGTCCATATTGGTTAACATGATTGCATGAAGAACAAATTCATTCCTATATAGTGTCCTAGTACCATTAAATCTTCCAAAGCGTGCGTGATCCTCCTTTAATTTAATTTGTTAATGTTTTTAACATTTTTGGAAATTATAAAGTTGAGCTATTCAACAATGCCAATAAAATCATAGGTTTAGCTTAAAGATTTCTATTTTCCTCTCAAAATAGATCTAACTTGTTCAATGCTTCAAGATACAAGACATGAGTTAAAAATATTTTTAATAGGGTCTATAAAATATCACAATAAACACTCTATTTGCAACTAATGAAAATTCTTTTTTTTTTTCTTTTTTTTTTTTTTGATTTGAAGAGTAGAAACATCATCTCACAGATTTAAGAAAAATACAAATTTTTGTGTCATTAAAAGATTAAGAATTTGATTCTAGGAAATTATCCAAACTTTATACAATCAAATGTTCTCTTTTGTAATTTTTTTTTTTTGAGAGAATTTTTTTTTTTTTTTGAGAGAATTTCAATTTATGGGATCCGTTTTTGATGATTGCTCTTTATCATCAGACTAAAATATCAATCAGTTTTTGGTATAGGCAAGGAATGAATCCCAAATCTCTTTTGTACATATATTAGAGCGTTAGAGATTGAATGATTATACAAAATCAAGGTTCAACTCAATGGTCAAGAAGCATTATTTAAAATTGAGTCACACCAAATTTCTTTTTTTTTTTTCCTTTTTTTTTTTTTTTTTTTTTTAGATGCAATATATATATATATATATATTTTTTTTTTTCTTTTTTAAGTTCCAATATATTGCAATATTTATGGGACAATATAATACTTTCTAGCTAAAATATAATGAAATGGAGATTTAAAATAATCTCTTAAACTACTCTAATAAGACATGCAATACTTTTTGTTAACTGCTCCTCATTGCGCCATGTGGCTATACAAATTACTACTATGTCTAAATTTTTAAAACACGGAAACATTGTACCTTTTCATTTTGCCCGTTAAGTTTCAATATTTAATATATATTAAAACAAAAAATTGTCAACTGTGATTGAGAAGAAACCGTAGTATATCTTTTACGCTTAACTTTTTGTTTGTGTTTTGTTTTATCTTTTGTGGACAAGCGCTAAGTCTATGACTTGGTGAAACCGTAGTATAAAGCTGGTAAATTTCATACCAAATTCAGGTAGTTGATTGGTATTCTCTATGTTTTTCTTATATATTATGAGGTATATATTTTAAATGAGCAATTTGATAAACTTTCATGCTCACTTTCTCTCTCACTCTTTCTCTTCAATCTTTTGGGCTTATTATTGCTGATGATGTTGAAAATCGTCAGTAAATCACAGAGTCCTCATGTGCTAAAGACAACACCTACACAACACAGAAAAAGAAGACCTTAAGAGAGTACCAGAGTCGTACCGGCCAAAGAACCTTCGAAGGTTAAGTTAGAGAACTTTCACAACTCTAGAGTGCTAGAGCTGAGGTAAATTATACATACCTTGTTTTTGAAGGCTTGGGGTTTTTATAGTAGTATAGAACCGACTCTGGTTTCTTGGGTAGAAAGATCTTTGATAGGCCACAAATTGAATTAACCCCTTGTGATTAAACCAATTAATTAATTAGCCAAGTTATTAATTAATTAATTTAACATGCAAATGAGTGGTAGCACAAACAAATCACCAATAAACTAATAATGCAGCGGAAAATAAATGACACGGTGATTTGTTTACGAATGGGGAAAGCCTGGCGGCAAAAACCCCACCAGGTGATTTTCAGGTCATCACTTTTGAAACTCCACTATTATCACAACAAGCGGTTACAAGTAAAGGAATCCCAAGTACCTTACCAACCTACAGTTGAACCCTTACCCGAATACCCAATTGGACTTGTTCTGTAGTGACAATTCCCACTTTTGATGTACAGCTCCCAAGTACGTGACTAACCAATGCGCGGATCCCATTACGCGACTTCAACACCAACTGAAAGAGAGGTTGACTGCAAAGTTCTTCAGTTCATCCTACACAATGAAGATCAATAAGATGTTTGATCACAAAACCCAAAGGTGCACATACACAGTAACTTCTTCAAGAAGAGATGAACTAGGGTAAGAACTTCATCTCTATTCACAATTTGCTTCAACAGAGTTTTGCTCAATGCTTATGCAACTTGTGAACTGTTTGATAGCCCTTAAAACAATCCTTTATATGTCTAGGGTTAGGAGAAAAGAAGGCCCAAAGGCACATTCACGGATCCTAAGAAATCATATCAGAATTCTGAATTTCTTAAATCTCGACAGATAGGAGGTGTCGAGAAGCTATCGAGCAGGTGTCGAGCTTATGGGCTTGAGACAGCTTTCTTAAGCTCAATAGATGCAGCTGTCGACCTTTAATGAATTTGCACTATCAGCTTGTTTTCTTGGACAGACTTGATGACTTCAATACTTGATCTTAAAACCTTGTTTCTTGAAGTATTAAAAACACCTAGAACTACCCAATTACAAGTAAAGTGTGTTTTGTCAAAGGATTAGCCAATTACATAAAAGAATGACAAATGTTCTTTAACAAGTGAAACCACATATGTCCTAACAATCTCCCCTTTTGGCAATCAGTGACAAAACCACAACAAACAAATGAACACATGAGAGAAGTCATAAATCACTCAACTCATATTCACTTGTTGAATACAATAAAATCTATCCTATCACAAACCCTTGAAAAACTTTACAAGAAAAGAATTTATGACAAGTAGACTTTGACAACCTGTATTTCTGAAACACTTTAAACAAAACTCATCAAGGCATCTTATGTGAAACAGAAATAATAGATTACATACAAGTATAAGAAACACGTGTATAAAGATAGAAAAGAAACAACATATGTAGAGACAGGTGAAAGAAACATACATTCACATATAGAGAAAATAAGTACAATGTATGTAAAAACTAGTCATAAGAACAATGTATCTAAAAAGTAAAAAAGAAAAAGATACATCATATCCTCACTACATCCCTCAAGTATCAACACTCCCCCTAACAAAAGATACATCATATCCTCACTACATCCCTCAAGTATTAACACTCCCCCTAACAAAAATGTCCTATACTAACTCTTCCCCTAAGATAACTCAAAATTACTCCCCCTTTTTGTCACGAATGACAAAGGGTAGAGTGTCAAGTCGACATCTCATCAGTAAAGCTAGCATCTCCATTATCATCATCTGAAGCATCATCGTCCTCGTCATCATCATCCTCAGAAATAGAAGCCGCTGGAGGAGGTGGTGAAGGAGTAGCCTCAGGAGCAAAACTACCCATGGTCACCTGCCGTCGTGCAATATGTCCAACATGAACATTCACCTGATACAAGTGAAACATCACTCATAGAGGAAGAAGGAGCAGATGTAGATGGAGCAGATTGGGATGGAGCTAAACAGAAGGGAGGAGTGGAATCCGTCTGTCTCAACCTAAACTGAGCCTCACTATGTTTTACGGTAGCGGCATCTATGGCACACATGAAAGTGAAATGGTCGAACACGGGAAAAGTAATGGAAAAATGGCGTAGAATCCTCATGATAGCAGAAGGAAAGATGAGCTTATCACAGGTCGCCGCATCCAAATGAACATCTATAATAGACAGAATGAAATGAGAAGGAAAATCTATGGTAAGATGCTCAAGAAGGGATAACAAAAATCGAGTATGAGGCTTTGTAATGGAGTTGCAGTGAGAAAGTGGATGGAGTATAAAAGTCATCACCATGTTTAAGAATCTAGGACCTTTAGCAACAGGTCTACATGATGTGAACTGACACTCACCCCACTCCGAAGGGCGCTCACAGAAAGTAGATATGAGCTCATCTTTGGACACAGTCCTCAGACGCTCACAGGAAGGATAGCCAGGAAACTCTATCTTAGGAACCCTAAGCACATCCACAACTAGCTGCGATGTGACATGGATGCACGTACCTCGAACGTGAGTGAAAAAGAAAGGTACTGAACGATCAATTCCGTGCATGTTAGAGTAAAACTCCTGAATGAGCATGAGAGGACATGTGACCGGGACGTCACACAATGACTCGCATCCCTTACTATGAATGACAGAGGGAAGGTCAGTGTCAGCGAAGTTCGCCAAAATGACTTAGTGTTTCGAATGAACACCTCGTCTAGAAAAGTTCTCCGAAAATGCCTTGTGGGCATCATCATCACGGAACCGAAGATTAAGAGGAGCAGAATTAGAAGATGAAGAAGCTCTAGAACACAGAGGCTTCCAAGCTAGATTAGATTTACGCTTAGGTGCCATAGACACTACTAACGTAAACAAAATGAGAAGGAGAGAGAGAAAGAGAAAATCAGAAAAGTCCCAAAGCAATTCAAATATATCAAATATATTGAATAGAGAGTACGTATGCATGGGGATGCATGAACATGTGTCATGTAAAAGAAATTTTATCATGGGCTCAGCCCAATCCAAACCTACGAGCACACAAGCATAGTTCACACATCTAAATGCATGGAAATACCATTCTAATGCAAATGTGATGCAATGCATGAGATTTTGAACACATTTAAATGAAAACCCATCCTAAAATTTCAAGAAAAACTCTCAATTTTGAAAAACCCCAAAATTTTTCAAAAACCCCAAAACCTAAGATTCAAAAACATGAAATGCATGAAGAATGAAGGGAAAAGAGATCATACCAAGTGATTTGAAGCAAGGAAGGGCCAAAAATCACATGGGTTGAAGGTTTTGAGTGAGAAAATTGAGTTTGGGAGATGAATAGACGCGGACAAATCAAGAGAGATCGAGAAAATGAGAACTGGATCGCAAAAGGGGCTTATATAGGAACCTCAGTAAATCTCGACAGATGTATTGAGAGGTGTCCAGCCATCTGTCAAGGAAGGTGTTGAGAAAAACACATCGACAGCTACAGGTGTCGAGAAGGTATCGAGGAATAAACACCAGATCCAAGAACGGAAGCTCGATCAATCCACCAGGTGTTGAGAAGGTATGAGAAGACAGAAACTTTCTCGATCGATCCACTAGGTGTCCAAGATGTGTCGAGATTGCAATAAAGAAAAGTTTGAGAAGCTCGACAGATAGATATTGAGGAGGTGTTGACCTTACTTTTGAAAACAGATTTTCGAGAAGTGAAAAACACAAACATGAATGCAGTCCAATGTACACCTCAACCAATGATCCAAACAACATATTAAGCTCTCAAAAACATCTCTCAACAAAAATTTCAAGCACATGGATCCTCAAAAACACACACACACACACACTAAACAAGTCTAACCAATTTTATATTTCAAAAACGAGTCAAGATAGTTTAGTGAGCATACATTAGCACATGTAACATTTGTGATGGCCAAATCACATTGTACCTGCACTTGTATCAAGAGTAGCAAAGAATATTGCATGTTGTGTATGAAAAACATTGCAAGATTGCATATGTGTATACATGTTATGACAATTTGAGATATGAGAAAATAACTTTAACTCACACATAATCATAACAATTTGATAGGGACTATCACCTTTGAGGTACATCCTATAACTCCCACATCTCCTACAAAACACGCTTGCAATCATATTTAAAGAATTTTAATCTTTTTGCTTTTTATTTTCTTTGCATATTTTCTTTTAAGCATATCATGCATGGGCATATAGAAGAGAGAAAAGAAATACCCAACATGTTAAGCATAGACATTGCACTTTTGCTATGCCGAAGCATACGGATATCTTTGATATTGCACTTTTGCTATGCGAAGCATACAGGTGTCTATCATGATTGGCGGGCAACAGTGGTGAGATGGTTATTTATGCATTTCTCTTAGGATTTGCTAGTCCTACCTGTCGAAAAGAGTGATATGAGTGTTAAGTTAAAGAGATAACTTAATCTTACTCATCACAAATAAGAGCCACAAAGCTCACTTGCTTAGTTGTGCATAGAGATGCTCATCTAAGCTACAAAATACACAAAGTTTAGAAAACTTTATATTAATGGCCATCCAATGTACACAAGTACCAAAGTACACAAAACACACACTGTTTTTGTATTTTTTTAATTTTTCAATTATTTTATTTTATTTTTATATTAAAAACAAAATAAACAAAACTGAAAGTAAACACACAAAAACATGTTAAACAAGGCAAAGCATAAAATTAGACTAACTCAAAAAAATGCAAAACACACAAGAAATGCAACAAACAAAAAACAAGAAGATAGAAGAAAGTGATAAAAAGAGTCCTTTTTCTTCCATACCCTGGAAAAACCTTTCCTTTGATTGAACCCTTGAACCGGTGGTGAGGGGGAAGAATTGAAACCGTCCAAGTTCGAAAGGAACATAAGGGCTTTCAGAAGATCTCCAAGAGGAGTAAGAGAGGATTGAAGCTAATTCTGGCTTCCAGATGCGATCATGTCGTTGCTCTGTTGAGTGGCTAGCCACTTATAGCAATTTGGTCGAGTATGACCGGCAGCTCTATAATGATGACAGAGATGCTGCTTCTTCTGTTTAGGCTTTTGAGAGTTAGCTTTCTCAGCCTCTTTCTTATCCTGCTTAAGGGGTGCTCCTAAGATAGATTTACCCTTGTCTAAGTTCTCACTAGCTAATTTAGTTTTATCATCAGTGTTCTCAATAACAGTGTTATTAACAGGAGAAACAAAAACAGTAGCACTAGTAGAAGCAATATTAGGGGAAGAAAGACCATACCCTAAACCTGTTCCATCCAAAGCAGATTTCTGATTGCTGAGCATTTCATTAAGCTTTGTACTTGAAGTCCTCTCCAATTGAGCTCTGACTTGAAACAGGCCCCGCTTCAAGCTTCTTGGTCTTTTCAGCCAAGAAATTGTTCTCGAACCTCAGCACTCCAATAGTCTGATTTGCCTCACCAAACTTTGTGGACAACTCTTCACAATCAAGTTCCACATCACTTAGCTTCTTGGTGGCCAGCCTATACAGTTTCTCATGCTTCTCGGACAGCTTGTATAGTTTCTTATAGGCTGAATGGATATCATCTTAATCATCCATCTTCTCACACTTAGAATCCACTAATTCTTCTTCCTCTTCTTCTTCTTCTTCTTCTTCTTCTTCTTCTTCTTCTTCTTCTTCTTTTTCTTCCACAACTTCAACAATCCCTTCAGTAGGATTGACTGTGGCAGTGAAGGCATTCAAGATTCCATCATCGTCGGAATCACCCTTAGGCTCAGTATCACTCAAGGTTACAACAAGTGCCTTACTCTTCCCAATGCTCTTGAGATATATGGGGCATTCTTGCTTCATGTGACCAAATCCATGACATCCAAAACACTTTGGTCCTACAAGAACAGTGTACTGACCGCTTTCCTTAGCATCCTTTTTCCCTTTGTCTTGGCCTTTAGACTGAAAAGAACTGGATTGCCTGCAATCCTTGTCGAAGTTCCTCCCATTGGCATTCTTCATAAACTTCTTGAACTGCCTTGTAATGTATGACTTCATCTTGGAATCTTCATCCTCGAAAGAATCATCTATGTCACTGCTCTTTGCCTTCAAGGCCATGCTCTTGCCTTTACCCGACTTGCCAATTCTGGTCAACCCTAGCTCATAGATTTGCAAGTTTCCAACCAACTTAGTCAAAGGAATCTTATCGATATCCTTTGATTCTTCTATTACTGTAATCTTGGCATGGAATCTCTCGGGTAGAGATCTGAGCACTTTCCTTACAATCTTGGGTTCAGGAATGGTTTCCCCAAGACTGAAGGCTGAGTTCACTATGTCCTTGAGCTTGGCATAGAACTCATCGGACACCTCATCCTCCTCCATCTTTATTTCTTCAAAGCTTGTAGTGAACCTTTGAAGCTTTGAATCCTTGACAGCCTTTGTACCTTCATAGGTTGTTTGGAGGATGGTTCATGCTTCCTTTGCAGTTTTAGTAAAGGATATCTTCTTGAACTCCTCATTGGTGACTGCGCTAAATAAGGCATTCAACACTCTGCTGTTGAAGTTTGCCACCTTGATCTTGGCTTCATCCCAATCGACCGGCGCTTCTTTTGGCTTGGTCCAGCCAATTTCTACAGCTTGCCACACCTTCTCATCTAAAGACTGCAAGAAAGCTCTCATGCGTACTTTCCAGTATGCATAGTTAATGCTATCAAATAAAGGAGGTATGATTAATGACTGTCCACTATCCATGACAAACAAGGGTCAATGGATCAACACAGTAAAGATTAAACCTAATTAGAGTGTGCCTACTCTGATACCACCTGATATGCCACAAATTGAATTGACCCCTTGTGATTAAACCAATTAATTAATTAGCCAAGTTATTAATTAATCAATTTAACATGCAAACACATGCTAGCACAAACAAATCACTAATAAACTAATAATGCAGCGGAAAATAAATGACACAATGATTTGATTACAAATGGGGAAAACCTAACAGCAAAAACCCCCACCGGGTGATTTTCAGGTCACCACTCCCGAGACTCCACTATTACCACAACAAGTGGTTACAAGTAAAGGAATCTCAAGTACCTTACCAACCTACAGCTGAACCCTTACCCCAATACCCAATTGGACTTGTTCTGTAGTAACAGTTCCCACCTTTGATGCACAGCTCCCAAGTATGTGACTAACCAATGCACGGATCCCAGTACGTGACTTCAACACCAACTGAAAGAGAGGTTGGCTGTTAAGTTCTTCAATTCATCCTACACGATGAAGATCAAGAAGATGCTTGGTCACAAAACCCAAAGGTGCACATACACAGCAAATTCTTCAAGAAGAGATGAACTAGGGCAAGAACTTCATTCTATTCACAATTTGCTTCAACAGAGTTTTGCTCAATGCTTATGCAACTTGTGAACTGTTTGACGGCCCTTAAAACAATCCTTTTATATGTATAGGGTTAGGAGAAAAGAAGACCCAAAGACACATTCACGGATCCCAAGAAATCATATCAGAATTCTGAATTTCTTAAATCTCGACAGATAAGAGGTGTCGAGAAGCTGTCAAGCAGGTGTCGAGCTTATGGACTTGAGACAGCTTTCTTAAACTCAATAGATGCAGCTATCGAGCCAGTCGTCGAGCTTTAATGAATTTGCACTATCAGCTTTTTTTCTTGGACAGACTTGATGACTTTAACACTTGATTTTGAAACCTTGTTTCTTGAAGTATTAAAAACACCTAGAACTATCCAATTACAAGTAAAGTGCGTTTTGTCAAAGGATTAGCCAATTACATAAAAGAATGAAATATGTTCTTTAACAAGTGAAACCACCTATGTCCTAACAATCTTTCCTTTTGGAAAAGATCCTCATTAATGTACGTATTTTGCGAGATTCTTCCCATATAGGGACTCCATTGATTAGGGGCTATCGTAGGGCACAAGATATTTCCATTTAGGATTCCTTGGAGTTTACTTAAGCCATGTGGGTGCTACGTGGTCTCGGCATCCGTTGGCCTTGGGCCCATGTACCTAGAATCTGTCCATATAGGGGAACCATCAATCTACCATAAGGGATCATCTGTCATGTGATCTCTCCGTTCAGTACCTCAAGTCGTTGTCTTATTTTGATAACTCATTAATTTAGTACTGTCAGGTTTATTTGAACGGTTCCATCACAATTTTTTTCCTCTTCCATTGTAAAGACTTTTTGGTTTTCAAAGAATCTTATAAATATTTGAAGAGGGAAAAATGAGAGATGATGGATCCATAAACTTGACGGTGCTGGTATCATGGGTTGATAGTGGACGGGCCCAGCTTGTTTAGACACAAGGTAGACAGATAGAAAGGCCACGTGTCATCCACTTAATTTTAAAGTAATCTCCAAGTAACCTTAAATGGAAACAACTTGCGTCTCATGATTAACCAGAATCCTAAGAAGAATAGATTTCCAACGTTAGGAGGATTCTTGAAGATACTCGCATTAATAAGGATCTTCTATATAAGGAAAAGGACTAGCTACGCAAGAAACAGAGGTCGGTTCTATTCTACTATAGAAACCCAACAATCCTCTCTGGCATTCTAGAGTTGTATAAAAAGGTTCTAACTTGACCTTTGGTGGGTATTTGGCCGGCACCATACTAGTGCTCTCTGTTAAGTCTTCTCTTTTTTATTATGCAGGATTTGTTTCGACCGTGTGAGGACTGTGTGACTTACTAGTGATTTCACGACATCATCAGTTGGCATCATCTGTGGGAAAAACGTTGAGATAACCATACTAACTACTCCCGGACAAAAGTTGCATGGTACTAACTTGATCGATGGCAACAACTACCAACAATCAGGGTGATGAACAGTGCACCATGGCCCTGGAAAGGCAGGTTCAGACCCTGGCTACAACGATGGAATGCCTCACTAAGTAGAATCATGACCTAGAGGAATAATTGCGCCAGAAGAATGCAACGAAGAACACCCAGGAGGAAGACCAGGAAGCAACCAACCCAGAAAGAAGGTAACAAAAGGGGCCCGAAGGCAGCCATGCCCTTAGTGGGCAGGAGCGACCAGAAATCAATTGTCCAATAGGCACAGATACAGCTCCTCCTCAGATAGTCGCGGAGATGTAGATGATGAAGGAACAGATGGACTTCATGATGAACGCCCTCAAAGGACGAGTGTCCAGTGACCTCGCCGATCTAGTCCACCGAACCGATTCACCATTTACCGCATCAGTTTCGTCGTTCCCCTTACCACAAAAGTTTCAGATGCCCCAAGTAGACAGTTATGACGGATCTAAGGACCCCCTAGTTCACCTAGAATCCTTCAAGACACTGATGCATCTATAAGGAGTAATGGACGAGATCATGTGTAGGACTTTCCTAACCACATTAAAGGGTCCTGTCAGAATTTGGTTCAGCAGGCTGACTCCGAATTCTATTGGAACCTTCAAGGAGTTAAGCGCCCAGTTTGTCTCGCACTTTATTGAGAGGCATAGATACAAGAAATCTACCGTGTGCTTAATGAGCATTAAGCAACGGGAAGATGAAACGTTGAGAGCTTACATAGCTCGCTTTAACAAGGAAACACTTTTGATCGATAAAATTGACGATAAGATACTTGTGGCAGCATTCACGAATGGGCTGTAGAAGGGTAAATTTCTATTTTTCTTGTATAAAAATGACCCTAAGACCATGTCGGAAGATGCATTGCTAGCCCGGGAGGACAAGCCTAAAAAGAGAGCTAGACAAGAGGAAGTGAGACAAGAGGAAGCCTAGTAGGATAGGGGGTGAAAGATGGCTAGAACAGGAGATAAAAGGGATGACTGATGCTTTAAACCCTCTATGGGAAGGTTCACCAATTTCACCCCCCTGAATACCCCAATTGATTAGGTCCTGATGCAGATCAAAGATGAAGGAGCCTTGACATTCCCCGGAAAGTTAAAGGGCGATCCCAGCAAGAGACCTAGGGATAGGTACTGTCGCTTCCACCGCGATCATGGTCACGACACATTCGAATGCTACGACTTAAAACAGCAGATAGAAGTTCTTATTCGACAAGACAAGCTCCAAAATTTCGTTAGTAAGGAAGGAACAGAGTAGCCCTAAGGACAACCAGCTCGAAGAGAGAACGAGCACCCTAGGCCACCTTTAGGGGATATAAGGATGATTGTAGGGGGCACTACGGCTTCCAGCTCTTCTAAGAAGGCACAAAAGACATATCTACAGATGGTTCAGAGCGTCTAGATGACAAGGCATGTCCTAAAGATTACACGGATTGACAACCCTGTAATTAGGTTCACGGAGGAGGATGCCCGATGCCTACACCACCCACACGACGACGCACTTGTACTCAGCATTCAGGTTGGAGACTATAACACCCATCAGGTCTTAGTGGACAACAGAAGATTTACGAATATCTTATACTATCTAGCATTTCAACAGATGAGAATAGAGAAAGATTGATTGATTCCAACCAACGCACCACTTGTAGGATTCGGAGGGACAAGGGTGTATCTACTCGGAGCAATCACACTGCCAGTAACGGTTGGGGACTACCCTCAGCAGATCACCAAGGATGTTATCGTCCTAGTCGTTGATTACTCATCCACATACAACGCCATATTGGGGCGTCCTACTCTAAATTCATGGAAAGCTATGACCTCAACCTATCATCTTATGATCAAACTTCCCACCGAATATGGAGTTGGAGAAGTAAGGGTTGATCAAGTGGCGACACGTGAATGCTATATCGCCATGCTAGAGATGGATGATCATTTACAAACCATATGCATAGAGGAACAAAGGACAACAGCAGGACCGGTGGAAGAATTGGAGGAAGTACCTCTTAATGATTCTAGACCTGAACAAATGATGAGGATAGGTACTCTAGCCAGCTAGCTGGTATGTCAAGCACTCATAACATTCTTGAAGAAGAATCAGGACGTATTCACCTGGAGTCATGAGGACATGCTAGGGATTGATCCATCAATAATATTTCACAAGTTGAATGTGTCACCCTCATTCTCAACCATCCAATAGAAAAAGCGAGTGTTCGCACAAGAGTAAGACAAAGCCATAGCTGAGGAAGTACAGAAGTTACTAGAAGCTGACTTCATTAGAGAAGTATACTACCCCGACTAGTTGGCAAACGTGGTCATGGTCAAAAAGGCCAATGGAAAGTGGAGGATATGCATAGATTTCACGGACCTCAATAAGGCTTGCCCTAAGGACAGTTACCCGCTCCTACGAATTGACACATTGGTAGACTCAACCGCGAGACACCAGCTCTTAAGCTTTATGGATGCGTTTTCAGGCTACAATCAAATTGAGTTGGATGAGGCTAATCAAGAGAAGATCTCATTTGTTACTAGCTAGGGACTCTTCTGTTACAAGGCAATGCCGTTCGGACTCAAGAACTCTGGAGCCACGTACCAGAGGTTGATGAACAAGATGTTCATGTTAGGATTAATGCCCTTAAATCCTATTGTATGATGCTATGTATAATATTATGTATGACATTATGTATGACATGATGTATGACTTAATATTGAAATTAATAAAGTTGTTTTATTATTATTTGAAATAATGGTAGCATGAATATTCAGACATTATCACAGAGTCCATGAGATGCATAGTATGCGATTTATGTGAAAAATCAAAGAAGATATAAATCACAAGTTCTTTGTAAACTCAGAATTTAGTTCGTAGTCGGTGATGAAATTGGGCGTTTCATCTGCGAAGACTATAACATATTAACTAAGATGATTTATCTTGATCATGGAAGTGGTGACTTCTAGTTAATATGTTGATATGTTTTAAGAGTTAAAACATATTGAACTGGACCACTGTGAGATTTATTATTCTCCTAACGACTGTCAATTGAATAATAAATCTCACGACTTATATATTTACATGAACTCTTAATCCTGAGAGAATAATGGACCTGATCATGAAGTGTAGGTTGCTTTGATATATCAGGAGTGAGATCTAAAGTAACGGTCAAAATCTCAGTATGTTGGGCAGCCACATTTAGTGTTGATGAAACATATATTCTCAAGATGGAATTCATAGTCTCTTAATGAAGATTCAAAATATTCCCTTGAGATAAGTTTAATGGGTTTGTTATTCAGAATGTTAGGCCTAACTACTTTAGTAAATAGTTACTAAAGTATATATTTATGAAATTGGATTTCATAAATATATGATGAATAATTTAAAGGATTAAACCAGGTACTCAAGGATTAAGATGTAGTAATTTACAAAGTGACAGTCTACATTCATGACTTTGTATTACTACAAATATTTTATGAAGGGGTTGTATGTATAATAAAGTCTTGGGATATAATTTATTAATAAGGCCTAGAGTGCAATTATATTTATATAGTGGTATTAAATATAATTAATGGTAACTTTGGACTTGTCAAGAGTTGACAGAAAAGCCCAAGGCCCATTAGAGCTAGTGTCTTATTGGTCCTTTTGGTCCCACTCCAAGCCACACATTAAAGCCCAATTGGAAAGGCCCAATAAGTCGGCCAAATTAGATAATCAGTTATATATAAAGGGAGAGACATACAGAATTTTTATTAGAGAAAAAAGAGAGACATCATTGTGAAGTGGTGTGTATGTGCGAGTGAAACCACTCAATTATTCTCCCTTGGAAGCTGATTGAGAGACCACACTTCTTGGGCGTAAAGTGGAATTGGAGTGAAGATTAAAAGTGTTCTTAAGTACTTATAATCTTTTGTTTTGAATTTCACCGCACCAAGGTACGCTATCTTGTTCTTAAATTCTGAAATTTATATAGTGCAAGTTATCGATCATGAATGAAATAGATCTTTGTTTGTTGCTTCCGCTGTGTATTTTGTATGAGATACAAAATCATATTTAACCAACAATTTGTATCAGAGCCAGGTTTTCATCTCATGCTTGTATAACATGTGATTGAATTTCAGAATCAAAGAATATCATTTTCTTTGCATGATGGGATTCTTGAATCTGCCGTGATTGTTCTATATAATCACATTTATAGGATTTTTGATTTCATTATTTATTTTTGGAGATTGACTTTGCGTTGATGTGAAGTGAATTCCTTTTAATATGGAATTTCATCTTCAAAAGGATTTATGTTGCCCCACGGTTGCATTTTGTTATCTTAAAGGATTTATTTGAATCCTTGTTATATAACAATAATTTTAGACCATTCGGTTAAATAGATTGCACAGTTTGCTTTCTATGTTATTAGTGTGCATTGAATATAAACTTCTAGATGATATACATGGCTTGGCGCATATATATTTATCCTTGGCCATAAACTTCTAGTTGTTCGGATACAGTTATTGAAATAACTGTCATGTGCGTGCACTATGATATTGCACCGGTTGGATATGGAAGTATATGTTGGCATCATTTGTTGATTATTATAAGGCTTTTGATCTTGCATGGTTTCGGGGACCCATGTGGCATTTTCAATCTACCATTAACATGCTTTCAATTAAATATATGGGTTTATATGCAAGTTCTTGATGGCCATCTTATACGCATGAAATAATTGCCTTGGAAATATTGAATCCGTATATTGTATATATATGGTGTGATAATTGTCATATATTATAATATGGGTTTATATGTAAATTGCTTATAAAGGATTCAAGGCCTAACTTCATGAATTGATTATTACGTTAAATGCTAGGATTACAGTATTTGTTTAATGAAATTTATTCCTAATGAGATTAGGATTATGTTTTCAAGGGTTTCTAGCATTAATATGGTTGTTGATCATAAAAACCTTTAATTTAAAATATCTAGTAGGAGAGAGATACAAGAGTTGCATCTCACGGCCTCCATTGTTGGTGCATAGTAGTGTGAAATATATACTTTGTCTTTGCTTCAAGCTTAGCATTCCATGTAGAGAGTATTTATTTCATGGTCCTACGAGATTGAATTTCTTGGTTTATAGTAGTTTGATCAATCGCCTTGTCTTAGCTTCGAGCTTTGCATTCCATGCGGAGGGTGTTTTGTATCATGGTACTACAAAATAAGCTTGTTAAGAGGATGAAATGTGGCTACAGATGATTCTAGACAATGGTATACCCTAGACTAATATTATAGTATCCTCTATGCTGAGTTCTTACTATTATTATTTAGAGGCCAAATGTATAACGGCATATTATTAGTGTATGATAAGAGTTATCATGATAACACTAATAATGAGAATAGTTCTCAATCAATCATAGTATTTAATGTTTACTCTATGCTGAGGGATATTAAATATGGGATTGGGTTGTCGTTGCATATATTATATTATGGTTTTGTTAAGGTTCCATATTATATGTTTATATGCTAAATTGATAATGTCTAGTTACGTATTATATTCATGTTTATTATTTTCAGATTTGAACATGGCATCATTTAGCCCACTTGTTACTATTCTTAATCAAAACAAACTGATTGGATCCAACTATGTTGACTGGAAAAGAAATTTAGACATTGTTCTTACAGCTGAAGAGCATAAATATGTGCTTACTCAACCATGTCCTAGCTTTCCTTCATTAGATGTTCCTCTTGAGGAAAAACAACGATATGATCGTTGGCAGAAATCTAATGAGATGGTCAAGTGCTACATCCTAGCATCTATCTCAAATGTTCTACAGCATCAAATGCAGAATGTAGAACTAGCTTCAAACATAATGCTAAGTCTGAAGGAGATGTTTGGTGAGCAAGGCCGTTCTGCAAGGCAGGAAACTATGAGGCAGATTTATAATACCAAAATGGCTGAAGGTACTTCAGTGAAGGAGCATTGTCTTAGGATGATCTCTAATCTGAATACATTGGAAGTTTTAGGTGCCGATATTGATGGAGAATCCCAAGTGGATATGATACTTCAGTCACTACCGGAATCATTTAAGGAATTCAGACTTAATTATAATATGAACAAAAAGATTTATTCATTGTCTGAATTAATGAATGAGTTGGTAGCAGCGAAAGGCATCCTTGGTACTTCTAGTGTTGAAGTCAATGTTGGTGAAGCTTCTACTTCTCAACCTAAGTCGAAAGGCAAGGGTAAGAAGAAGAAGAAGAACTTCACTAAGCAAGATGGTAAACAAATTGCCTTAGGAGTTGCCAACAAAGGAAAGAAAACCAAAGGAAAGTGTTTCCATTGTGGTGAGAAAGGACATTGGAAGAGGAATTGTCCAATATTCAAGGCTGCCAAGAATAAGGGTATGAAAAGTTCATTCCTCCTTGAAATATGTTTAGTACAAAATCCCACAGATTCCTGGTTTGTGGATTCAGGTTGTACTAATCACATCTGCAATTCTTTGCAGGGGTTCCAGGAGACCAAAAAGCTTAATGAAGGGGAATTGTTTCTTACTTTGGCTGATGGGAGCAGTATTCTGGTTGTAGCTGTTGGAGTGTTTAATTTATGCTTTAAATCTAGAGTTTTAATATTGGAAGACTGTCTGTATGTACCTAATATTCATAAGAATTTAATTTCTACAACTTATTTAGGTAAACATGGATATTGTGTTATCCTTAAAGACAATGTTGTAATAAAGAAGGGTAAAATATTTATCTATTCTGGCAATATTGTGGATGGTCTTTATATTTTAACTCCTGATAAGCATGAATTGTATAATTCTGAATTAGATAATGATTCTCATGTAAAATCATTAAAGAGAAAGTTTCCTTCTACTAGTGATGCATATCTTTGGCACTTGCGTTTGGGTCATATTAATTCAAATAGGATTCAAAGACTTATCAAAGATGGACTCTTAGAGCCCATGGACTTTGATGAATTTCCAGTTTGTGAATCTTGTTTAGAAGGTAAAATGACCAGATGACCTTTTAATGCAAAAGGTAGAAGAGCCCAAGATTTGCTAGAACTAGTACATTCAGATGTATGTGGTCCTTTGTCAATCCAGGCAAGAGGAGGTTATGAGTACTTCATCACTTTTACCGATGATTACTCTAGATTTGGTTATGTGTACCTAATGAAACGGAAGTCTAAAGCCTTTGAAAAGTTCAAAGAGTTTAGGTCTGAAGTTGAGAATCAATTAGGCAAACGCATAAAGGCCATTCGATCTGATCGTGGTGGCGAATACCTTCTTGGGAATTTTAAGGATTATTTAACTGAAAATGGGATTGTATCCCAAATGACTGCACCTGGAACTCCACAACAAAATGGTGTAGCAGAAAGAAGGAATAGGACTCTTTTAGAAATGGTTAGGTCCATGATGAGTTATACAACTCTACCAATTTCTTTTTAGGGATATGCCTTAAATACTGCAATGTATCTTCTGAATTTAGTACCTTCGAAGTCTGTTCCTAAAACACCTGTTGAGTTGTGGAATGGGCGCAAGCCTAGTATGAGGCATCTCCATATTTGGGGTTGTCCAGCACATGTGTTGAAAGGAAAGTCTGACAAGTTAAAATCTAAAACAGAAGTGATTTTCTTTGTAGGGTATCCAAAAGGAACTATTGGAGGTTTATTCTATAGTCATAAAGATAATAAAGTGTTTGTTAGCACAAATGCCAAGTTTTTGGAAAATGACTATATAAATAATTATACTCCTAGAAGTAGAGTTGTGTTGGCTGAAATGAATGAACCTGTAAATAAACAACCAATGGATGAAACTAGGGATGATGTGGCTATATTAGATACACCACAAGATACTACTCATGATATGTCTAGTACACAAGTGCCTCGTCGTAGTGGGAGAATTGTTCGGCCTCTTATAAGATTCATAGGTTTGGGAGATACTTATGAAGTTATCTCAGAAGAGGCTAAATCGGATCCCTACACTTATGAAGAGGCAATGAATGATATAGATGCACATCATTGGGTCAAAGCTATGAAATCTGAATTAGATTCCATGTATTCCAATCAAGTTTGGGATCTTGTAAAGGCGCCTAATGGCATTAAACCTGTTGGTTGCAAATGGGTTTACAAGAGGAAGAGAGGGATAGATGGAAAGGTTGAAACCTTTAAAGCAAGGCTAGTGGCGAAAAGGTATACACAAAAAGAAGGTATTGACTATGATGAAACTTTTTCGCTAGTAGCCATGCTTAAATCTATCAGAATTCTCTTATCCATTGCTACTCATTATGATTATGAGATTTGGCAAATGGATGTCAAGACTGCTTTTCTAAATGGCAATCTTGAAGAAGAAATCTATATGTTGCAACCAGAAGGTTTCATAGAAAAGAACCAAGAGCATATTACAAATTAAAAAGATCCATTTATGGACTTAAGCAAGCATCTAGGTCATGGAACATCAGATTTGATCAAGCAATCAAGTCATTTGGTTTTGAACAAAATCTTGATGAACCATGTGTGTACAAAAGACATCAAGATAAAATAGTAATGTTCCTAATGCTTTATGTTGATGATATTCTACTCATTAGAAATGATGTGGGGGTAATGTCATCAGTAAAGGTTTGGTTGTCAAGCCAATTTGATATGAAGGACTTGGGTGAGGCTAATTTTATTCTAGGGATCAAGCTTTGGCGAGATCGCAAGAATAAGATGTTAGGCTTATCACAAGCTGGATATATAGATAAGGTTCTAGAACGGTTTAGCATGCAAAACTCCAAGAAAGGTTTACTTCCTTTCAGATATGGAGTTCCTCTGTCTGATGACCAAAGGCCTAAGATTCAAGAGGAAGAAAATATGATGAGACAAGTTCCTTATACTTCTGCAGTAGGAAGTCTCATGTATGCCATACTTTGTACTAAACCAGATATCTGTTATTCAGTTGGCATGGTCAGCTGATATCAATCAAATCCATGACCAAAACATTGGCAAGCTGTAAAGCATATTCTCAAGTATCTTCAGAGAACGAGAGATTATATGCTTGTTTATCGTAGTGAGGATTTGATTCCCATTGGCTATACAGATTCAGACTTTCAATTCGATCTAGATTTCAGAAAGTCCACATCAGGATGTGTTTTCACCTTGGGAGGTGGAGCCATAACATGGAGGAGTGTCAAGCAATCTTGTATTGCGGACTCCACCATGGAAGCAGAATATGTTGCTGCTTGTGAAGCAGCAAAAAAAGCTGTATGGCTCAAGAAATTCCTTTCTGACCTTGGTGTATTAAGAATTGAGCAAGTTCCCATTACTTTGTTTTGCGACAATAGTGGAGCAGTTGCACAATCAAAAGATCCAAGGAATCACAAGAAAGGAAAGCACATCGAGAGAAAGTACCACATCATTAGAGATATTATTGCTCGTGGAGATGTGGTGGTAGCAAAGATTGAAAGTGCAAATAATCTAGCAGATCCCTTTACCAAAGCCTTGCCTCAAAGGACCTTCGAGTCACATTTGGAGCGAATGGGACTTAGATTAGTGCACAATAGTCTTTAGGGCAAGTGGGAGATCGTTAGGATTAATGCCCTTAAATCCTATTGTATGATGCTACGTATAATATTATGTATGACATTATGTATGACATGATGTATGACTTAATATTGAAATTAATAAAGTTGTTTTATTATTATTTGATATAATGGTAGCATGAATATTCAGACATTATCACAGAGTCCATGAGATGCATAGTATGCGATTTATGTGAAAAATCACAGAAGATATAAATCACAAGTTCTTTGTAAACTCAAAATTTAGTTCGTAGTCGGTGATGAAATTGGGCGTTTCATCTACGAAGACTATAACATATTAACTAAGATGATTTATCTTGATCATGGAAGTGGTGACTTCTAGTTAATATGTTGATATGTTTTAAGAGTTAAAACATATTGAACTGGACCACTGTGAGATTTATTATTCTCCTAACGACTGTCAATTGAATAATAAATCTCACGACTTATATATTTACATGAACTCTTAATCCTGAGAGAATAATGGACCCGATCATGAAGTGTAGGTTGCTTTGATATATCAGGAGTGAGATCTAAAGTAATGGTCAAAACCTCAGTATGTTGGGCAGCCACATTTAGTGTTAATGGAACATATATTCTCAAGATGGAATTCATAGTCTCTTAACGGAGATTCAAAATATTCCCTTGAGATAAGTTTAATGGGTTTGTTATTCAGAATGTTAGGCCTAACTACTTTAGTAAATAGTTACTAAAGTATATATTTATGAAATTGGATTTCATAAATATATGATGAATAATTTAAAGGATTAAACCGGGTTCTCAAGGATTAAAATGTAGAAATTTACAAAGTGGCAGTCTAGATTCATGACTTTGTATTACTACGAATATTTTATGAAGGGGTTGTATGTATAATAAAGTCTTGGGATATAATTTATTAATAAGGCCTAGAGTGCAATTATATTTATATAGTGGTATTAAATATAATTAATGGTAACTTTGGACTTATCAAGAGTTAACAGAAAAGCCCAAGGCCCATTGGAGCTAGTGTCTTATTGGTCCTTTTGGTCCCACTCCAAGCCACACATTAAAGCCCAATTGGAAAGGCCCAATAAGCCGGCCCAATTAGATAATCAGTTATATATAAAGGGAGAGACATACAGAATTTTTATTAGAGAAAAAAGAGAGACATCATTGTGAAGTGGTGTGTATGTGCGAGTGAAACCACTCAATTATTCTCCCTTGGAAACTGATTGAGAGACCACACTTCTTGGGCGTAAAGTGGAATTGGAGTGAAGATTAAAAGTGTTTTTAAGTACTTATAATCTTTTTTTTTGAATTTCACCGCACCAAAGTACGCTATCTTGTTCTTAAATTCTGAAATTTATATAGTGCAAGTTATCGATCATGAATGAAATAGATCTTTGTTTGTTGCTTCCGCTGTGTATTTTGTATGAGATACAAAATCATATTTAACCAACAGTTCGCACACCAGATGGGGAGGAACGTGCAAGTTTACATGGATGACATGCTAGTAAAAAGCATACGGGAAGACAATCACTTGAGCGACCCTAAGCAGGTATTGTCCTTCATCCAAATCTCATCACTAATAGAAAATACTAGTGTGTAGGAGATAGGTTCTGGAAGCTGTTGGGCAACACCAATAACATTTTATCTAAAGAACGGCGGGCTACTGGATGATAAGATGCTGCTAGGAAGTTGAAGGTACGAGTGTCACACTTCACTCTAATTAAAGACGTTCTATACAAAAGAGGTTTTTCCCGACCCTACCTAAGGTGTCTCGGCCTTGAAGAAGCAGACTATGTTATGAGAGAAGTTCACGAGGGAATTTACAAGAACCACTCAGGATCGCAATCATTGGTACATAAGCTAATCTAGGTAGGATACTATTGGCCAACCATGTAGAAGGATGCCCATGCATTGGAGGGTGGCGGAGAGGTTTTATGTCGAGGGCTTTGGTTTCCTCTTCGGTAACACATCGTTGTGTTGTCCTTGTATTTGCATCTCTCTTCCCTTAATCTTTGCCATTTAATTTCTGCTGTGGATGTGATATTAATTAGTTTAGATTGTTTATCAATTTTGTGATTAGCTTATGTTGATGTTTTGCACATTTATTGTTTGATAATAAGCTTGAATTGGTAATTTGTAATTGGGGGTCTAAACGTTCATAGTGTTTTACATGCTATTTGAACATTCAGTTAGTATTAGAGCGGGGACACTTGTTGTGGTTTAAATACCTAAGTGTGATCCTTGACTCCTTGTGTCCTTGACTATGTGCATCTCCGGTTCTCATTCTTCTAACCTTCATCTCACTTCTCTTAAGACATTCATTCCAAACAATCGTTCCGTTTGGATGAGGAAGGGTTCCTATGATTAAGCTTTTGCTCTTTTGGTCATTGATCTAATTCTTTCGATCTTTGTAGGACCCTTCATGCATTTTGTGCATCTTGCATTTATTTGTATGCATTGCTTTTTTTTTTTATCTTACTTTTTTGTTTTAGTTTTGTGTGAGTAAAAATCCAAAACTACATAAAAAGTGAAAAATTCAAAAAGTTTGATCGTATATGTTTGAGCACATATCACATGTGAGTTTTACCTTATACCTCCGTACAAATGGCATAGTGCATTTACAAGTTTAGCTTGTTATGTATGCACATCTATCTTTGTGTGAAAAATCTTGACATCTATATGTGATTGTTGTAAATTGATCTTCGAGCTTGTCATGAATGATTAGTCAATAGTCATGTTGATTTTGATACACGCGTAGACTTGTGCATATATCTCTTCCCACTCTTTTATTTTTTTGCTTAAAGAGCTTTACTAATGTAAATCTCAAAATGAAAAGAGATATTGAGCTGCAATAGCTGTCGCACATACTAGTATTCGACTAGGAAAAAGGGAAAGCGACTTATATGAAAATATTTGATGCCCAAAAAGCCAAAGGCTTGTTCATCAGAAATATAAAAAATTTCAAGCATCGATCTCAAAAAGGAGATATAAAGATAAAAAATGATCAAATGTTATGAATTGTAAAGAAGCTAAATGAAAAGCTTCAAAGGTATATAATCATTTTCTTGTGGGAGGTCATATATGCATATTTCTATAAGTGAGATAGACCACTTGACTTAGTACTAGTTGTGTAAGTGATTGAATTGATCTTTGAAGCTTCATTCTAGACTAAGGACTATTTCACACTTGATACACACACACAACACATATGCCTAATGTTCAATGAATGTCTTATTCATTTGTTCAATTGTACTTGTTTAAATGTGATGTGTGTGTGCTTAACTATATATGGATCAATCCAAAAAGATTTTTGATCATTTTATATGTTTTTGGAAGTGACTTTTATCACTCTTTGTGTTCATGCTTAGTGCTTACTTTGTTTTTCATTATTTAACATGTTCTATGTTGAAAAACAAGTGTTTGAGTTTTTCGCGACTCACCTTGCGACTTGCTCGCGACTCACTCGCTACTCGCATGACTCGCGAAAATTTTCGCGACTCATCTCGTGACTCACCAGTCATGCAACGTAATTCATGAGTTCATCTAGAAGTTTTCACAACTCATTTCGCGACTCGCAAAAATTTTCGCGACTCGCTCAGTCGCGAAACACCCAAAAACAGCTTTTTAAAGGGTTTTTTGTAGGAAACTTGTTTTAAACCTCTCCCATCCTCTCTTAAACCCCTCTTTCAATATTTTTACATAAAAACCCAATCAATTTGAATGGTTTTTCATTCCGTTAACATCTCTAAGGTAATTCTAAACTATTTTCTTTGATTTTGATCCTTAGATTATGTTTTGGGGAGTATTGTGCTCTTGGTTGGGATTTTCATCATAGGGGTTGGGGAGACATATTTTTTTTCAAATTTTTGTATGGGATTGGTTTCTTTTGATGATTTGCTTTAGATGTTGGCCCCTTGTGGCAAAAAGAGCATGTATTAAGGGTGGATTTCATGATATTCATGCATTGTTTTACATTGTTCTTCATAGTGTGCATGCTAGGTGTTTGATAAAATTCCTCTTAGGCATTTTCTCACTTATTTGGACTCCGATGAGTATTAAACTTTGGAGTTTCTTATGTTTCCTCATTAGGAACATGTTTGGTTCATTGGTTATGTATTTAACACACCTTGCCCCACATGTGCATTTTTCATGCATTGCACATAGCCACCTCTTGCACACACCTTTACTACCCTTGTCATGTATTGGTTCATACATTGTTTCTTCATCCTAGCATGTCATGTTTATTTTATACTTTGTAGCATTTTTTTTTGTCTTATGTTTGAGCTTCTTTTCCTCATTCATCTTGCACCCCTCATGCATCGTTATCCTTGTTCATCCCTTCATCTCTTACCCTTTTTTTTTCCTTGGCCCTTTGTCTATTCGTGTCAAAAAGGGGGAGAGTATACTCTAGAGTAGTATACTGGAGAGTTTTGTTATTTCTATATGACTCTTGTGCACATTTGTAGGGGGAGAGATATTCCATAGGGGAGATGCATATACCAAGGGGGAGAAGACATTGTGTTAACAGGAAAACTTTGTTTTTTTATGTTGCTCACATGTTTCACATCATGTTTACTTGATCACAATTTACTTGTTACATTATACTTGTCCGTTTATTACTTGCTTTACCTTGAGGGTCAATGTGTTTTATGCAAGTGTTTCAGGTTACAGGTATATATGTTCCAAGTTCATCACAGCTCCTACGATTCATAATAGAGGGAGTGATATGATAAGGGAAGTACTTTATATTTTGTACCTTTTACTTTTGTAAGCTATTAAGGTTTTTGTACCCATGCTTTATATAGCTTAAGTACTTGCTATTAAATGTCATGCATTTTCTTTAAGTACATCACTCTTGTGCCCTTTGTTAGATTTTATATCCTTAATGCAATTACCTTGTGTTATTGCATTAGTTGAGTGTTGGACATGCAAATGATACTTTACAATTGAGTTTATTAGCTTGCATGTCTAGATGTTCATTCCATGTGTGGATGAGCATTGTGATCACTATTTATAGTGATTGTTCGTTTTTGGTCAAGCCATGGTTTATTACTTAGATCCATTTTGCTTGATTGCATTGTGCTTGCTTCATATGCATTACAAGTTTTATGCATACAATGATCATATTGTGTTGATTGTGTTTCAGGAGATACTTGTTCTTATGGTTCAAGAGCTTCACAGATTCTAGAGTTAGGTGTGAGTAAGTTTTGTTCAACTATTCCAAACTCACGCATTAAGTCTAAAGTTTGTTGTAGGGTTTTGTCACGAAATAGCCAAAGGGGGGAGATTGTAAGGTTGAATTTAATCAACCATCTTGTTGACTTTATTCCGTGCCAAATTTACTTGTAATTCAGCATTTAGAAATCCTGTATTTAGGTGGGAATCTTGTAATGGTAGGGTGTGAGAAAGTGTGAAGAATGCTAAAAAATGTGTAGTGAAGCAGGGACTCGCGATTGGATCTCGCGGGTGGCTCGTGACTAGCAAGCCACCAGAAGATGTACACAAGTGAAGCATGCAGAGAAGCTAAACTGTCATGCCAGTTGTAGCACTACAGGACAAAAATTTCAGACTGGCCATTCAGTTAGCTTGCGGCTTGAACTCGCGACTCAATCAAGTTGCAAGGCCAAGTCACTAGCCAGCTCTATTTTGGAAAAATTGACTCTTCGCATTCCTTTCCCAACCTAGTATAAATACCCTTTATACCCACGAAATATAGAGAGCTTCTAGAAAGAATTTTGAAAGAGAAACCCTAGAGAAAAACAAGATTGATTCATCCACAATCTTTACATAGAGACTCTTCGAATTCCTCTAGTCTCACCCTCTCCATTGTTACATCCTTGAGAGGTTCATTACCCAAATCATTTTCTCACCATACCCATATATATGTGAGAAGGCTATTTGGTGCTTTAGGAAGCAGTTAGGAAGGGACCAATGTATATTGGTTGATGCTATGGGCTATAGTGGAATCCGGTAAGTTAAAGAAGACAAAGGTTCGGCATAACCTTGTTGGAGCAAGAAGCTTAGAAGGCTTAAGTACACTGAGTAGATTAGGTTTTGAGGGTCTTCTACTATTCATGTATACCAACTTCATTCTTTAGTGGATTATTGACTGCTTGAAGGGCGGCAGAGAGGTTTTACGCAGAGGGCTTTAGTTTCCTCTTCGATAACACATCGTTGTGTTGTCCTTGTGTTTGCATCTCCTTCCCTTAATCTTTGCCATTTAATTTCTATTGTGGATGTGATATTAATTGGTTTAGATTGTTTATCAATTCTGTGATTAGCTTATGTTCATGTTCCAAACATTTATTGTTTGATAGTAAGCTTGAATTGGTAATTTGTAATTGAGGGTCTAAACGTTCATAGTGTTTTACATGCTATTTGAACATTCAGCAACTTTGACCAAGTTTGACCTAGTTGACCTGAAATTGACTCTCGGCGAGCCCTAGAAACCCTAATTTTGATCTGGCTGTTAGAACGGGTTGAAACCAATGTCATTGCAAAAATTATCAAATTATTAGTTCAAAGACTATTCATGGGTCAAAATTGTAGTTGGAACGGTTGAGATATCACAAAGACTGAGATAACACACCGATGCACCACTAACTTCCGAGAGCCATAACTTTTGATCTGACCATTGGATTTTCAAGTTCCATACCATTTTAGAAATAGGAAGTCAAGATCTCTATAGGGGTTTCCAAATCAACCCAATCCATGACCTTTTGAAGGGGAGGGCTACCACCTCGAAAAGTGTGCCGGGGCTATAAAAGGCCCCAGGCACGCTCTGGACCAAAAAAATAAAAAGAGGAAGAGACTCCCTTGGTCCTGCCCTCTGCTTGGAAGTTTTCTACACCTTTCTCCCCTCTTCCAAACTCAAAAAACACACATGAAACACATCAAAGCCTCTTGATTATTCTCTTCACCAAAAACACAAGGTATTGTTCTTATACCTTATCTTCTTCTCCTTGGTTCTGCACTTTGGATTTGGGGTTTATGGGGTGTGGATGTATCTTTTTAGCTACAATCCACACCCTTAACTTTCAAAATCTTTTTCTAGCATTTATCTTCCTCTTTTTGCCTTAATAACATGATTTATTGCTTTCCTTAGCATGTTTCTTGCTTTATTTTACTCCTAGCATGTTCTTAGTTTAGATCCATATTCTTCCATGCTTGTTTACATGTCTATTCGTCTTTTCTACATGCTTTATGCTTTATGCGATGCTTTCTATGCTTAGATCTATCTTTCACATGTGTTGTTTGGCTAGATCTGCATGTTTTTATGCTTGTTTACATGTTTATATGTTTAGATATGCATGCTTTATGCTAATGCCATGTTTTCCTATGCTTTGTTCCTCTTTTTGTTCTAGGATGATGTTAGGGTTACATGCTTGTATGATGTTATTGGCTATGCCTTGCTTGGATCTATGTGTCTATGTTTTTATTTCCATGCTATATGGCTAGATCCTTGTCTTCACATGCTTTTATGCTTGGATTTGTGTTCTTCCATGCTTTTATACTTACATCGACATGCTTAGATGCACATTTACATGCCTACATGCATATTTTCATGCTTATATATGTAGATCAGTGTGTTTACATGCTTAGATCGATGTTCTCTACATGCTTTATGCCATCATCTATGTGCTTACGTGCTTCACGCCATGTTTATGTGCTTATGCCTAGACCTTGTTTGTCATGCCATGTGCTATTTTAGCCCTTTTGTTCCCTTTATATCATTTTCTTATGTTTTGGCCTAATGGTTAGGACCCGATCTAGACCCTATGGTCTTTGTCATCTTCCATACACCAAGACCACATAAAAGGGTTTGGATCACCCCTATTTGCATGTCTATGCTTGCTTGCTTCTATGCTTTATGCTTGTGTTAGCCTCTCTAGTTCTAGGCTTTGCCATACTTGATGCCCTTAGTAGGTTTATGGTTGTGTGGTTACATCCAACACCTATGAGGCGTTGTTTGGATGTAACCATTTGGGACACATCGCCATGATGCCGGTTGCGTCATGCATACCTTTCCCCTTTTTTGCTCCGTGTGATGATATGCTTGCCATGCTCGTTTGTGCCACCCATTGGCTTTTTATGCACCTTTACATGCTTGCTTACATGTCCCTGCATAAGTCTTGCTTGCTAGTGTGTCGTTTATACTTCAACACAATGAAGCTATGGACATCCGATCCAAACCTACATTTGTCCCCGCAAACACCATCTTTTGTTAGCTTTCTTGCTTGTTTGCCTTGTCGCTTGTTTGCTTACTTTCTTGTTTCTTTGCTTGCCATGTCTATCATGCTTATTTGCTTTATGCCTCTTTCATATGCTCTTTGCATCTTTTTCTTCCATTGCTTGTTTGCTAGTTTTTGTCTTTGTCTTTGCATATACACACATGGAGTAAGGATGCATGGAGCTAGGGCACGATTTCCTAGGCGCAAGCAAAAAGGGTGAAGACGCAAGCATGTGCATATGAGCCAAGCAGCTATGTTTTGTAGTTTTAGGACTCTAGCCTCTCCCGTTTGGTTTTGTACTCTTTTAGATCCCCATCCTTTGTCCCTCCATTCTCTCTTAGATGGGTTGTATTAGGTATATCATGTCATGTACCATTTGTCCTCATCTCTAGAGCATGGCGACCCTTGTTTACTTTCTTGCACCTATATGTTGGGCCATGCTCTAGGGATGTAGGCATTTAACTTCCTGCTCTGTGTGCTAGCATTGTGCATGATGTATGTATATATATACCGGCTCACCCCTTCCATGTGATTGTCACAGTCCATGTCACCTAAGGCAAAGTGATGACTAATTTCCGATGTGAAAGTAAGGTGACGTGTCGCCAAATTTTCGCCATGGAAATCTAGTACTTTGCTCGAATGCTTTAGGAAAGCATAAATTAGGACCACACCCATTCAAAAGCCAAGCCTCAAAGCCCCCATTCATGTGAAGCCCCGAAAGCCAATGCCAAAATTATGTTTTTTTATAGCCAATCTCCAAAAATTAAGGTTTTATCAAAACAAAGGACTGTCCTTGGACAGGCGTTGTGGGGTGCCTCCCTACACGTAACCAAACTTCCAGACTCAAGAATCAAGATTTTTTTACCATCCACATTAGATTAGGAGAAATGCCCTTTTTCTTAGCCTAGGATTGGTAATAAAATCAACTAGAAACAGGTGACCAATCACACCTTAGAAAAACCTAATGATTGTAGCCAAGAGTCTTGCCACTCATCCAAAGGTAGACCTACCTTCCTCCACTGAGAGAGAGAGCACCTGAAGCACTGCGCAAATCATACCAAACAATTAATCGAGAGGGTCCTCCAACAGGCCTCGCGTGCATTGAAGCGTTGCCATGGTGGGTGGTCGAACGAAGGCCCACAATGGTGGTTTTTCACTTCGATTGAGGCTAAGCATCAATAGGGGTGCTGGCAGATCTTGACATGGTGGGCCTATGATTATATTCCAGCCTTGTAACCATGGTTCACAGGTTGGTCTGTGACCATTTATCCTTGAGCATATGCTTCGTCTCTCTGCACTATTACTAGAGTTTTCTTGGTGTAGCCGTTTACTATCACTGCAGCTTTGGATTGCGTCACCTGGGGTGAGATTGTGGTTCATCCTTATGATGGCTCACTGCTGGGGAGACTGGAGCTTACTATTGCCATGGGCCAGTTGAGAGTATGATGCTGGTTCTGGGCCCTATTGAGTTGGGAGTTCTTTTTGGCTGAAAGGACCTTCCATCAGGTCATGCCGGTTTTTGGAGTACCCAGGGATACCCCTCTTCTTGGTTTGTCATTTGAATCCATTATCATGGACAACCCAGTTTACGCGATGGGTTCTTTTGATGCATACGTGGATACTAGCAGGGATTATGCCACTTTGTTCACAAAGTCCTCCACGAGGCCTATCATGGGAGACGTCCCTATGAGTGGAGGTAGAGCACAAGGAGGCATTGTTCATGCTCAGGTAGCTTCCAGAGCTGAGTGGAGATTACGTGTAGAGGCTTTGTAGGCCAGGGTGACAAAGGTTGAGATTGCTATTGCCGCTAGGGAGTTGCATATGTGAGAGGAGACTACTTGGGCATTAGCTTAGGAGAGGGAGCTTTGGTAGAGGGATAGAGAGGCCCGTACTGCTGCCACAGAGAGAAAGTGAAGCCAGCTTCAAGGTGAGCTAGCCATGCTTATGGTTATGCCAGGGTCTTAATAGGGGAGCTACAAGCACTTCAGGCCTATATTCCACCTTCACCTCACATGCTAGGTGGGGGCCCATTATTCCACCATGTGAGATAGAGTACATGCTCCATGGCCTCTTCAAGACCCTGGGCACACTCTAGGCACTTTTGGTGGAGCAGGTCGTTCCACCAGTCCTCTTGCAAGTGATGGTGATGATGATGATGATGATAATGACGATGCCAACCAATTTTTTAGGGATGATGATTCCCAATAGGGTTAGCTTATTGTTATGGCATGATATAGCCCCTGTGTGGTCATGTATGTATTCTTCATGTATCTTGTAAACATTGCCTCATGGTGGGCCAGTTGTGTATGTATATTATGTATCACCTCTTGATAGGCTTGGACATGTGTGTATTATATTACCCCACAGTGATGTACGATATTATCTCTTTGCTTCATGATGTATGTATGAAACAATGCCTCTTGTTAGGACTTACATGTATGATTCTGGAAACTGCCTTTAAGAGGGCTGATGTATGACTTTAGGAAAAGTTCCTTTGAGAGGGTTGCTGATGTATGTGAAAAAAAAAATGCCTCTGATTAGGACTTACATGCATAGTTCTAGGAAATCTCCTTTGAGAGGGCTGCTGATGTATATGGAAGAAAATGCCTCTGGTTAGGACTTATATGTGTAACTCCAAATACATCTCCTTTGAGAGGGCTATAGACATATGTCAGAAGCAATGCCTTTTGGTAGGGCTTACATGCATAACTCTAGAAAATTGCCATTAAGAGGGCTACTGCTGATGTAGGAGAAACATTGCCTCTGATTAGGACTTACGTGTACAACCATAGAAAAATTGCCTTTCAGAGGGCTGCTGACGTGTGAAAAATAATGCCTCTGGGTAGGACTTACGTGCATGATTCTGGATGTCACCTTTCAAAGGGCTACTGTTGTTTGCAGAAAGCAATGCCTCTAGGTAGGACTTACATGTATGATTCTGGATGTCGCCTTTAAAAGGGCTACTGTTGTATGTATGCACTATCGTATTTTCATTATAGATGGTGATTTTGAACCAGCTTATGTTGGATAATCTTGTTTTGTATCTCATACAAAACACACAGTAAAAGCAGCAAACATGGATCTATTTCATTCATGATTGATAACATGCACTATGTAAATTTTAGAATTTAAGAACAAGATAGTGTACCTTGGTGCGGTGAAATTCAAAACAAAAGATTATAAGTACTTGGGAACACTTTTAATCTTTACTCCAATTCCACTTTATGCCTAAGAAGTGTGGTCTCTCAATTAGTTTCCAAGGGAGAATAACCGAGCAGTTTCACTCACACATACACACCATTTCACAATGATGTCTCTCTTTTTTCTCTCTTATGAAAAAATTTTGTATGTCTCTCCCTTTATATTTAACTGATTATCTAATTGGGTTGGTCTACCCAATTGGGCTTTAGTGTGTGGCTTGGAGTGAGACCAAAAGGGACCAATAAGACACTAGCTCCAATGGGCCTTAGGCTTTTCTATCAACTCTTGATAAGTCCAAAGTTACCATTAATTATATTTAATACCACTATATAAATATAATTATACTCTAGGCCTTATTAATAAATTATATCCCAAGACTCTATTATACATGCAACCCCTTTATAAAATATTCGTAGTAATACAAAGTCATGAATGTAGACTGCCACTTTGTAAATTACTACATCTTAATCTTTGAATACCCGGTTTAATCCTTTTAAGTTATTCATTATATATTTATGAAATTCAATTTTATAAATATATACTTTAGTAATTTCTTACCAAAGTGGTTAGGCCTAACTCTCTGAATAACTAAACCCATTAAACTTATCTCAAAGGAATATTTTATATCTCCATTAAGAGACTATGAATTCCATCTTGAGAATATATGTTCCATCAACACTAAATGTGGTTGCCCAACATACTGAGGTTTTGATCATAACTTTAGATCTCACTCCTGATATATCAAAACAACATACACTTCATGATCAGGTCCATTATCCTCTCAGGATTAAGAGTTCATGTAAATATAAGTCGTGAGATTTATTATTCAATTGACAGTCATTAGGAGAATAATAAATCTCATAGCGGTCCAGTTCAATATGTCTTAATTCTTAAAACATATCAACATATCAACTAGAAGTCTCCACTTTCATGATCAAGACAAATCATCTTAGTTGATATGTTATAGTCTTCGCAGATGAAATGCCCAATTTCATCACCGACTCCGAACTAAAATTCTGAGTTTACAAAGAACTTGTGACTTATATCTTCTGTGACTAAATCACATAAATCACATACTATGCATCTCATGGACTAAATGATAATGTCCGAATATTCATGTTACCATTATTTTAAATAATAATAAAACAACTTTATTAATTACAATATTAAGTCATACATCATGTCAAACATAATGTCACACATAATATCATACATAACATCATACAATAGGATTCTAGGGCACTAATCCAACAACTTGTGTCACACTCATTTTTATTGCACCGTAGTTTCATGGGTTTATCAGTGGATTTTGACAATGATCGTCCCATTGGGGGAGAGAGAGAATGGAGAGACTGTGTGAAATAAATTGTCCCAGTTTAGGGTTTCATGCAATTCTTGACATAAGGGACACATCCTCAGCGGGACAGACCCATTCTTGTATATTGGACAAGGTGGAGGGAATTGCGCAAAATAAATTGCCCTAGTTTACGGTTTTGCGAGGTTCCAAGCCTGCAGACTAGCTGAAAATGGCCTCGACTTCACAGACCATACCAAATACTAGTAATGAATGTGGACATTCTGAACAAAATCTTCTTAGATACGTCGTGAGGCAGTATGCACTTATTGCTCCTATTATTGCCCGGGACAACTATCAATTCAAAGGTAGGTTTCTTAGGGTGACGTTATGGGAAATGACTCCCTCCATCATCAAAATAAGTTGAAAAAGCTGCTGCAGGGCTGAGAACGAGCTCTAGTGTTATTTGTTGTGAGCTCGAATTACCGGGGCTAAACCGACCCCTAAACAGAGTGAACCAGGCTTAGAAAAAAGTAGTTCAAGATGTCTGGAAGTGTTGAATGAGACACACAAATATAAACTACCCCAGTGTAGGATTTGTGCAGCATGAGAGAGAGTTTCTGACAATCCGGTTCAATGCCGGGCCGACTACGCATTACAGCAGGTGCTAAAATAGAGGAATCTTTTCTCCAAGGTGGTCAAAAACATCCCAAATCGGGGGGTAGTAGTCAAAATACAGTTGGGTTTGTGCCTGGGGGGCTGAAAAGCCCTGGCACATGTCCCGGGGGTCGGCAGCCCTTGTAGGTTCGTGGACAGCCTTACAAGGTGTGCCGCCTCGATTTTCATGCATAAAAGGCTAGGTTTAGCCCAGCCCCAACTCATTCTGGTCTACGATTTTCTAGGGTCTTCTTCTACCCTTTTCTTCACCAAAACGTGTAGAAAACATTATTTCTATAATTTTTCGCTTAGATTCTCATCAGATCATCAAATTCAGTAGGATCTGTTCGTGGATGCTCTTGGAGCTCACTCCTATGACACTTTAGTCGAGCTTGGGAGGGAGTCTTACTATGAGAAGTGTTAGGATTAGTGCCCTTAAATCCTATTGTATGATGCTATGTATGATATTAAGTTTGACATTGTGTATGACATTATGTATGACTTAATATTGTGTTTAATGAATTTGTTTTATTATTATCTAAAATAATGGTAACATGAATATTAGGACAT